>NC_084586.2:0-157500 GCF_033978685.3 Nerophis lumbriciformis
CCCTAACCCTAACCCTAAACCCTAACCCTAACCCTAACCCTAACCCTAACCCTAACCCTAACCCTAACCCTAACCCTAACCCTAACCCTAACCCTAACCCTAACCCTAACCCTAACCCTAACCCTAACCCTAACCCTAACCCTAACCCTAACCCTAACCCTAACCCTAACCCTAACCCTAACCCTAACCCTAACCCTAACCCTAACCCTAACCCTAACCCTAACCCTAACCCTAACCCTAACCCTAACCCTAACCCTAACCCTAACCCTAACCCTAACCCTAACCCTAACCCTAACCCTAACCCTAACCCTAACCCTAACCCTAACCCTAACCCTAACCCTAACCCTAACCCTAACCCTAACCCTAACCCTAACCCTAACCCTAACCCTAACCCTAACCCTAACCCTAACCCTAACCCTAACCCTAACCCTAACCCTAACCCTAACCCTAACCCTAACCCTAACCCTAACCCTAACCCTAACCCTAACCCTAACCCTAACCCTAACCCTAACCCTAACCCTAACCCTAACCCTAACCCTAACCCTAACCCTAACCCTAACCCTAACCCTAACCCTAACCCTAACCCTAACCCTAACCCTAACCCTAACCCTAACCCTAACCCTAACCCTAACCCTAACCCTAACCCTAACCCTAACCCTAACCCTAACCCTAACCCTAACCCTAACCCTAACCCTAACCCTAACCCTAACCCTAACCCTAACCCTAACCCTAACCCTAACCCTAACCCTAACCCTAACCCTAACCCTAACCCTAACCCTAACCCTAACCCTAACCCTAACCCTAACCCTAACCCTAACCCTAACCCTAACCCTAACCCTAACCCTAACCCTAACCCTAACCCTAACCCTAACCCTAACCCTAACCCTAACCCTAACCCTAACCCTAACCCTAACCCTAACCCTAACCCTAACCCTAACCCTAACCCTAACCCTAACCCTAACCCTAACCCTAACCCTAACCCTAACCCTAACCCTAACCCTAACCCTAACCCTAACCCTAACCCTAACCCTAACCCTAACCCTAACCCTAACCCTAACCCTAACCCTAACCCTAACCCTAACCCTAACCCTAACCCTAACCCTAACCCTAACCCTAACCCTAACCCTAACCCTAACCCTAACCCTAACCCTAACCCTAACCCTAACCCTAACCCTAACCCTAACCCTAACCCTAACCCTAACCCTAACCCTAACCCTAACCCTAACCCTAACCCTAACCCTAACCCTAACCCTAACCCTAACCCTAACCCTAACCCTAACCCTAACCCTAACCCTAACCCTAACCCTAACCCTAACCCTAACCCTAACCCTAACCCTAACCCTAACCCTAACCCTAACCCTAACCCTAACCCTAACCCTAACCCTAACCCTAACCCTAACCCTAACCCTAACCCTAACCCTAACCCTAACCCTAACCCTAACCCTAACCCTAACCCTAACCCTAACCCTAACCCTAACCCTAACCCTAACCCTAACCCTAACCCTAACCCTAACCCTAACCCTAACCCTAACCCTAACCCTAACCCTAACCCTAACCCTAACCCTAACCCTAACCCTAACCCTAACCCTAACCCTAACCCTAACCCTAACCCTAACCCTAACCCTAACCCTAACCCTAACCCTAACCCTAACCCTAACCCTAACCCTAACCCTAACCCTAACCCTAACCCTAACCCTAACCCTAACCCTAACCCTAACCCTAACCCTAACCCTAACCCTAACCCTAACCCTAACCCTAACCCTAACCCTAACCCTAACCCTAACCCTAACCCTAACCCTAACCCTAACCCTAACCCTAACCCTAACCCTAACCCTAACCCTAACCCTAACCCTAACCCTAACCCTAACCCTAACCCTAACCCTAACCCTAACCCTAACCCTAACCCTAACCCTAACCCTAACCCTAACCCTAACCCTAACCCTAACCCTAACCCTAACCCTAACCCTAACCCTAACCCTAACCCTAACCCTAACCCTAACCCTAACCCTAACCCTAACCCTAACCCTAACCCTAACCCTAACCCTAACCCTAACCCTAACCCTAACCCTAACCCTAACCCTAACCCTAACCCTAACCCTAACCCTAACCCTAACCCTAACCCTAACCCTAACCCTAACCCTAACCCTAACCCTAACCCTAACCCTAACCCTAACCCTAACCCTAACCCTAACCCTAACCCTAACCCTAACCCTAACCCTAACCCTAACCCTAACCCTAACCCTAACCCTAACCCTAACCCTAACCCTAACCCTAACCCTAACCCTAACCCTAACCCTAACCCTAACCCTAACCCTAACCCTAACCCTAACCCTAACCCTAACCCTAACCCTAACCCTAACCCTAACCCTAACCCTAACCCTAACCCTAACCCTAACCCTAACCCTAACCCTAACCCTAACCCTAACCCTAACCCTAACCCTAACCCTAACCCTAACCCTAACCCTAACCCTAACCCTAACCCTAACCCTAACCCTAACCCTAACCCTAACCCTAACCCTAACCCTAACCCTAACCCTAACCCTAACCCTAACCCTAACCCTAACCCTAACCCTAACCCTAACCCTAACCCTAACCCTAACCCTAACCCTAACCCTAACCCTAACCCTAACCCTAACCCTAACCCTAACCCTAACCCTAACCCTAACCCTAACCCTAACCCTAACCCTAACCCTAACCCTAACCCTAACCCTAACCCTAACCCTAACCCTAACCCTAACCCTAACCCTAACCCTAACCCTAACCCTAACCCTAACCCTAACCCTAACCCTAACCCTAACCCTAACCCTAACCCTAACCCTAACCCTAACCCTAACCCTAACCCTAACCCTAACCCTAACCCTAACCCTAACCCTAACCCTAACCCTAACCCTAACCCTAACCCTAACCCTAACCCTAACCCTAACCCTAACCCTAACCCTAACCCTAACCCTAACCCTAACCCTAACCCTAACCCTAACCCTAACCCTAACCCTAACCCTAACCCTAACCCTAACCCTAACCCTAACCCTAACCCTAACCCTAACCCTAACCCTAACCCTAACCCTAACCCTAACCCTAACCCTAACCCTAACCCTAACCCTAACCCTAACCCTAACCCTAACCCTAACCCTAACCCTAACCCTAACCCTAACCCTAACCCTAACCCTAACCCTAACCCTAACCCTAACCCTAACCCTAACCCTAACCCTAACCCTAACCCTAACCCTAACCCTAACCCTAACCCTAACCCTAACCCTAACCCTAACCCTAACCCTAACCCTAACCCTAACCCTAACCCTAACCCTAACCCTAACCCTAACCCTAACCCTAACCCTAACCCTAACCCTAACCCTAACCCTAACCCTAACCCTAACCCTACTCTAACCCTAACCCTAACCCTAACCCTAACCCTAACCCTAACCCTAACCCTAACCCTAACCCTAACCCTAACCCTAACCCTAACCCTAACCCTAACCCTAACCCTAACCCTAACCCTAACCCTAACCCTAACCCCGGCGTATGCCAACATTTTTATGGCAGAGTGGGAGACCTCTGCCTTGGCCGCCTGCCCAAAACGTCCTCTCCACTACTTCCGGTACCTGGATGACATCTGGGGTGTCTGGACCCATTCCAGTGAGGAGTTCAGCGTGTTCTTAAACACGCTGAACACTCACAATAAAAATATCACCATCAAGTCGACCACGAGCAACACATCGGTCGACTTTTTGGACACCACGACATTCAAGGGTCCCGACTTTGCCGACACGCAACACTTGGACATCAGGGTGTTCTTCAAGGAGACCGACACCCACGCGCTCCTCTTCAAAAGCAGCTTCCACCCCAAGCATACCTTCGCGGGGTTGGTGAAATCCCAATTGTTGAGGTTCCATCGTGTCTGCACCAGAAGGGAGGACTTCCTGACGGCCTCGAGGACCCTCTTTTCTGCCCTGAAGGGGAGGGGCTATTCCAGGTCCTTCCTCAGACGGCAGTTGAGGGTCTTCTTGGACCCGAAGGGGCCTCCCCCTGGGACCGACATGATCCCTCTCATCACCACCTACTCTCCCTCGGCCGTGCGGGTCGCCAAGAAGGTCAAAGACCACTTCCGGACCTTTGCGGAGAGTAGCGGGAGGCTGCCGGGGCGCTACGTGGTGCCGGCCTACCGTAAGAACCCCAACTTGAATGATCTGTTGGTCAGGGCCAGGGTCAGCTCACTGAGAGACCCGCCCTCCACTAGGAGGGACACCCTTGTCCGCCACTCACAATGGTTGGTGAACCCCCACAACCGCAAGGTTTTCCAGCCGTTGTGCCGTGGCGGCCGACACACCCGGAACTGTGTGTACGTGATTCGGTGCCAACGATGTGGCGATATGTACGTGGGCGAGACGGGCAATACCTTAGCTAGGAGATTCGCCCAACACAAGTACAACATCGTTAGGCATAAAAATACCAACACTCACCTGGTTCAGCATTTTCTCCGACACGGGTGGTCTTCCGTCCGGGCGACTGTTGTAGAGACGGATCCCAAATGGAGCCTCGCCCAACGCCACCGGGCGGAGCTCCTTTGGATCTCCAAATTGGGCACCAGACATCCAGGGGGCCTAAATGAGGTGTGAGTGTGAGCCCGTTGGATTGTGACGGACAGTGCACATTCCCGTTTTTCCCTTCTTTATTTTTCCCATACCCCCCACCCCCCCTCTTCCCTAACCCTAACCATTCCCTTCTCCTTACCTAAAACCTACCCCCAAACCTAACCCTAACCCTAACCCTAACCCTAACCCTAACCCTAACCCTAACCCTAACCCTAACCCTAACCCTAACCCTAACCCTAACCCTAACCCTAACCCTAACCCTAACCCTAACCCTAACCCTAACCCTAACCCTAACCCTAACCCTAACCCTAACCCTAACCCTAACCCTAACCCTAACCCTAACCCTAACCCTAACCCTAACCCTAACCCTAACCCTAACCCTAACCCTAACCCTAACCCTAACCCTAACCCTAACCCTAACCCTAACCCTAACCCTAACCCTAACCCTAACCCTAACCCTAACCCTAACCCTAACCCTAACCCTAACCCTAACCCTAACCCTAACCCTAACCCTAACCCTAACCCTAACCCTAACCCTAACCCTAACCCTAACCCTAACCCTAACCCTAACCCTAACCCTAACCCTAACCCTAACCCTAACCCTAACCCTAACCCTAACCCTAACCCTAACCCTAACCCTAACCCTAACCCTAACCCTAACCCTAACCCTAACCCTAACCCTAACCCTAACCCTAACCCTAACCCTAACCCTAACCCTAACCCTAACCCTAACCCTAACCCTAACCCTAACCCTAACCCTAACCCTAACCCTAACCCTAACCCTAACCCTAACCCTAACCCTAACCCTAACCCTAACCCTAACCCTAACCCTAACCCTAACCCTAACCCTAACCCTAACCCTAACCCTAACCCTAACCCTAACCCTAACCCTAACCCTAACCCTAACCCTAACCCTAACCCTAACCCTAACCCTAACCCTAACCCTAACCCTAACCCTAACCCTAACCCTAACCCTAACCCTAACCCTAACCCTAACCCTAACCCTAACCCTAACCCTAACCCTAACCCTAACCCTAACCCTAACCCTAACCCTAACCCTAACCCTAACCCTAACCCTAACCCTAACCCTAACCCTAACCCTAACCCTAACCCTAACCCTAACCCTAACCCTAACCCTAACCCTAACCCTAACCCTAACCCTAACCCTAACCCTAACCCTAACCCTAACCCTAACCCTAACCCTAACCCTAACCCTAACCCTAACCCTAACCCTAACCCTAACCCTAACCCTAACCCTAACCCTAACCCTAACCCTAACCCTAACCCTAACCCTAACCCTAACCCTAACCCTAACCCTAACCCTAACCCTAACCCTAACCCTAACCCTAACCCTAACCCTAACCCTAACCCTAACCCTAACCCTAACCCTAACCCTAACCCTAACCCTAACCCTAACCCTAACCCTAACCCTAACCCTAACCCTAACCCTAACCCTAACCCTAACCCTAACCCTAACCCTAACCCTAACCCTAACCCTAACCCTAACCCTAACCCTAACCCTAACCCTAACCCTAACCCTAACCCTAACCCTAACCCTAACCCTAACCCTAACCCTAACCCTAACCCTAACCCTAACCCTAACCCTAACCCTAACCCTAACCCTAACCCTAACCCTAACCCTAACCCTAACCCTAACCCTAACCCTAACCCTAACCCTAACCCTAACCCTAACCCTAACCCTAACCCTAACCCTAACCCTAACCCTAACCCTAACCCTAACCCTAACCCTAACCCTAACCCTAACCCTAACCCTAACCCTAACCCTAACCCTAACCCTAACCCTAACCCTAACCCTAACCCTAACCCTAACCCTAACCCTAACCCTAACCCTAACCCTAACCCTAACCCTAACCCTAACCCTAACCCTAACCCTAACCCTAACCCTAACCCTAACCCTAACCCTAACCCTAACCCTAACCCTAACCCTAACCCTAACCCTAACCCTAACCCTAACCCTAACCCTAACCCTAACCCTAACCCTAACCCTAACCCTAACCCTAACCCTAACCCTAACCCTAACCCTAACCCTAACCCTAACCCTAACCCTAACCCTAACCCTAACCCTAACCCTAACCCTAACCCTAACCCTAACCCTAACCCTAACCCTAACCCTAACCCTAACCCTAACCCTAACCCTAACCCTAACCCTAACCCTAACCCTAACCCTAACCCTAACCCTAACCCTAACCCTAACCCTAACCCTAACCCTAACCCTAACCCTAACCCTAACCCTAACCCTAACCCTAACCCTAACCCTAACCCTAACCCTAACCCTAACCCTAACCCTAACCCTAACCCTAACCCTAACCCTAACCCTAACCCTAACCCTAACCCTAACCCTAACCCTAACCCTAACCCTAACCCTAACCCTAACCCTAACCCTAACCCTAACCCTAACCCTAACCCTAACCCTAACCCTAACCCTAACCCTAACCCTAACCCTAACCCTAACCCTAACCCTAACCCTAACCCTAACCCTAACCCTAACCCTAACCCTAACCCTAACCCTAACCCTAACCCTAACCCTAACCCTAACCCTAACCCTAACCCTAACCCTAACCCTAACCCTAACCCTAACCCTAACCCTAACCCTAACCCTAACCCTAACCCTAACCCTAACCCTAACCCTAACCCTAACCCTAACCCTAACCCTAACCCTAACCCTAACCCTAACCCTAACCCTAACCCTAACCCTAACCCTAACCCTAACCCTAACCCTAACCCTAACCCTAACCCTAACCCTAACCCTAACCCTAACCCTAACCCTAACCCTAACCCTAACCCTAACCCTAACCCTAACCCTAACCCTAACCCTAACCCTAACCCTAACCCTAACCCTAACCCTAACCCTAACCCTAACCCTAACCCTAACCCTAACCCTAACCCTAACCCTAACCCTAACCCTAACCCTAACCCTAACCCTAACCCTAACCCTAACCCTAACCCTAACCCTAACCCTAACCCTAACCCTAACCCTAACCCTAACCCTAACCCTAACCCTAACCCTAACCCTAACCCTAACCCTAACCCTAACCCTAACCCTAACCCTAACCCTAACCCTAACCCTAACCCTAACCCTAACCCTAACCCTAACCCTAACCCTAACCCTAACCCTAACCCTAACCCTAACCCTAACCCTAACCCTAACCCTAACCCTAACCCTAACCCTAACCCTAACCCTAACCCTAACCCTAACCCTAACCCTAACCCTAACCCTAACCCTAACCCTAACCCTAACCCTAACCCTAACCCTAACCCTAACCCTAACCCTAACCCTAACCCTAACCCTAACCCTAACCCTAACCCTAACCCTAACCCTAACCCTAACCCTAACCCTAACCCTAACCCTAACCCTAACCCTAACCCTAACCCTAACCCTAACCCTAACCCTAACCCTAACCCTAACCCTAACCCTAACCCTAACCCTAACCCTAACCCTAACCCTAACCCTAACCCTAACCCTAACCCTAACCCTAACCCTAACCCTAACCCTAACCCTAACCCTAACCCTAACCCTAACCCTAACCCTAACCCTAACCCTAACCCTAACCCTAACCCTAACCCTAACCCTAACCCTAACCCTAACCCTAACCCTAACCCTAACCCTAACCCTAACCCTAACCCTAACCCTAACCCTAACCCTAACCCTAACCCTAACCCTAACCCTAACCCTAACCCTAACCCTAACCCTAACCCTAACCCTAACCCTAACCCTAACCCTAACCCTAACCCTAACCCTAACCCTAACCCTAACCCTAACCCTAACCCTAACCCTAACCCTAACCCTAACCCTAACCCTAACCCTAACCCTAACCCTAACCCTAACCCTAACCCTAACCCTAACCCTAACCCTAACCCTAACCCTAACCCTAACCCTAACCCTAACCCTAACCCTAACCCTAACCCTAACCCTAACCCTAACCCTAACCCTAACCCTAACCCTAACCCTAACCCTAACCCTAACCCTAACCCTAACCCTAACCCTAACCCTAACCCTAACCCTAACCCTAACCCTAACCCTAACCCTAACCCTAACCCTAACCCTAACCCTAACCCTAACCCTAACCCTAACCCTAACCCTAACCCTAACCCTAACCCTAACCCTAACCCTAACCCTAACCCTAACCCTAACCCTAACCCTAACCCTAACCCTAACCCTAACCCTAACCCTAACCCTAACCCTAACCCTAACCCTAACCCTAACCCTAACCCTAACCCTAACCCTAACCCTAACCCTAACCCTAACCCTAACCCTAACCCTAACCCTAACCCTAACCCTAACCCTAACCCTAACCCTAACCCTAACCCTAACCCTAACCCTAACCCTAACCCTAACCCTAACCCTAACCCTAACCCTAACCCTAACCCTAACCCTAACCCTAACCCTAACCCTAACCCTAACCCTAACCCTAACCCTAACCCTAACCCTAACCCTAACCCTAACCCTAACCCTAACCCTAACCCTAACCCTAACCCTAACCCTAACCCTAACCCTAACCCTAACCCTAACCCTAACCCTAACCCTAACCCTAACCCTAACCCTAACCCTAACCCTAACCCTAACCCTAACCCTAACCCTAACCCTAACCCTAACCCTAACCCTAACCCTAACCCTAACCCTAACCCTAACCCTAACCCTAACCCTAACCCTAACCCTAACCCTAACCCTAACCCTAACCCTAACCCTAACCCTAACCCTAACCCTAACCCTAACCCTAACCCTAACCCTAACCCTAACCCTAACCCTAACCCTAACCCTAACCCTAACCCTAACCCTAACCCTAACCCTAACCCTAACCCTAACCCTAACCCTAACCCTAACCCTAACCCTAACCCTAACCCTAACCCTAACCCTAACCCTAACCCTAACCCTAACCCTAACCCTAACCCTAACCCTAACCCTAACCCTAACCCTAACCCTAACCCTAACCCTAACCCTAACCCTAACCCTAACCCTAACCCTAACCCTAACCCTAACCCTAACCCTAACCCTAACCCTAACCCTAACCCTAACCCTAACCCTAACCCTAACCCTAACCCTAACCCTAACCCTAACCCTAACCCTAACCCTAACCCTAACCCTAACCCTAACCCTAACCCTAACCCTAACCCTAACCCTAACCCTAACCCTAACCCTAACCCTAACCCTAACCCTAACCCTAACCCTAACCCTAACCCTAACCCTAACCCTAACCCTAACCCTAACCCTAACCCTAACCCTAACCCTAACCCTAACCCTAACCCTAACCCTAACCCTAACCCTAACCCTAACCCTAACCCTAACCCTAACCCTAACCCTAACCCTAACCCTAACCCTAACCCTAACCCTAACCCTAACCCTAACCCTAACCCTAACCCTAACCCTAACCCTAACCCTAACCCTAACCCTAACCCTAACCCTAACCCTAACCCTAACCCTAACCCTAACCCTAACCCTAACCCTAACCCTAACCCTAACCCTAACCCTAACCCTAACCCTAACCCTAACCCTAACCCTAACCCTAACCCTAACCCTAACCCTAACCCTAACCCTAACCCTAACCCTAACCCTAACCCTAACCCTAACCCTAACCCTAACCCTAACCCTAACCCTAACCCTAACCCTAACCCTAACCCTAACCCTAACCCTAACCCTAACCCTAACCCTAACCCTAACCCTAACCCTAACCCTAACCCTAACCCTAACCCTAACCCTAACCCTAACCCTAACCCTAACCCTAACCCTAACCCTAACCCTAACCCTAACCCTAACCCTAACCCTAACCCTAACCCTAACCCTAACCCTAACCCTAACCCTAACCCTAACCCTAACCCTAACCCTAACCCTAACCCTAACCCTAACCCTAACCCTAACCCTAACCCTAACCCTAACCCTAACCCTAACCCTAACCCTAACCCTAACCCTAACCCTAACCCTAACCCTAACCCTAACCCTAACCCTAACCCTAACCCTAACCCTAACCCTAACCCTAACCCTAACCCTAACCCTAACCCTAACCCTAACCCTAACCCTAACCCTAACCCTAACCCTAACCCTAACCCTAACCCTAACCCTAACCCTAACCCTAACCCTAACCCTAACCCTAACCCTAACCCTAACCCTAACCCTAACCCTAACCCTAACCCTAACCCTAACCCTAACCCTAACCCTAACCCTAACCCTAACCCTAACCCTAACCCTAACCCTAACCCTAACCCTAACCCTAACCCTAACCCTAACCCTAACCCTAACCCTAACCCTAACCCTAACCCTAACCCTAACCCTAACCCTAACCCTAACCCTAACCCTAACCCTAACCCTAACCCTAACCCTAACCCTAACCCTAACCCTAACCCTAACCCTAACCCTAACCCTAACCCTAACCCTAACCCTAACCCTAACCCTAACCCTAACCCTAACCCTAACCCTAACCCTAACCCTAACCCTAACCCTAACCCTAACCCTAACCCTAACCCTAACCCTAACCCTAACCCTAACCCTAACCCTAACCCTAACCCTAACCCTAACCCTAACCCTAACCCTAACCCTAACCCTAACCCTAACCCTAACCCTAACCCTAACCCTAACCCTAACCCTAACCCTAACCCTAACCCTAACCCTAACCCTAACCCTAACCCTAACCCTAACCCTAACCCTAACCCTAACCCTAACCCTAACCCTAACCCTAACCCTAACCCTAACCCTAACCCTAACCCTAACCCTAACCCTAACCCTAACCCTAACCCTAACCCTAACCCTAACCCTAACCCTAACCCTAACCCTAACCCTAACCCTAACCCTAACCCTAACCCTAACCCTAACCCTAACCCTAACCCTAACCCTAACCCTAACCCTAACCCTAACCCTAACCCTAACCCTAACCCTAACCCTAACCCTAACCCTAACCCTAACCCTAACCCTAACCCTAACCCTAACCCTAACCCTAACCCTAACCCTAACCCTAACCCTAACCCTAACCCTAACCCTAACCCTAACCCTAACCCTAACCCTAACCCTAACCCTAACCCTAACCCTAACCCTAACCCTAACCCTAACCCTAACCCTAACCCTAACCCTAACCCTAACCCTAACCCTAACCCTAACCCTAACCCTAACCCTAACCCTAACCCTAACCCTAACCCTAACCCTAACCCTAACCCTAACCCTAACCCTAACCCTAACCCTAACCCTAACCCTAACCCTAACCCTAACCCTAACCCTAACCCTAACCCTAACCCTAACCCTAACCCTAACCCTAACCCTAACCCTAACCCTAACCCTAACCCTAACCCTAACCCTAACCCTAACCCTAACCCTAACCCTAACCCTAACCCTAACCCTAACCCTAACCCTAACCCTAACCCTAACCCTAACCCTAACCCTAACCCTAACCCTAACCCTAACCCTAACCCTAACCCTAACCCTAACCCTAACCCTAACCCTAACCCTAACCCTAACCCTAACCCTAACCCTAACCCTAACCCTAACCCTAACCCTAACCCTAACCCTAACCCTAACCCTAACCCTAACCCTAACCCTAACCCTAACCCTAACCCTAACCCTAACCCTAACCCTAACCCTAACCCTAACCCTAACCCTAACCCTAACCCTAACCCTAACCCTAACCCTAACCCTAACCCTAACCCTAACCCTAACCCTAACCCTAACCCTAACCCTAACCCTAACCCTAACCCTAACCCTAACCCTAACCCTAACCCTAACCCTAACCCTAACCCTAACCCTAACCCTAACCCTAACCCTAACCCTAACCCTAACCCTAACCCTAACCCTAACCCTAACCCTAACCCTAACCCTAACCCTAACCCTAACCCTAACCCTAACCCTAACCCTAACCCTAACCCTAACCCTAACCCTAACCCTAACCCTAACCCTAACCCTAACCCTAACCCTAACCCTAACCCTAACCCTAACCCTAACCCTAACCCTAACCCTAACCCTAACCCTAACCCTAACCCTAACCCTAACCCTAACCCTAACCCTAACCCTAACCCTAACCCTAACCCTAACCCTAACCCTAACCCTAACCCTAACCCTAACCCTAACCCTAACCCTAACCCTAACCCTAACCCTAACCCTAACCCTAACCCTAACCCTAACCCTAACCCTAACCCTAACCCTAACCCTAACCCTAACCCTAACCCTAACCCTAACCCTAACCCTAACCCTAACCCTAACCCTAACCCTAACCCTAACCCTAACCCTAACCCTAACCCTAACCCTAACCCTAACCCTAACCCTAACCCTAACCCTAACCCTAACCCTAACCCTAACCCTAACCCTAACCCTAACCCTAACCCTAACCCTAACCCTAACCCTAACCCTAACCCTAACCCTAACCCTAACCCTAACCCTAACCCTAACCCTAACCCTAACCCTAACCCTAACCCTAACCCTAACCCTAACCCTAACCCTAACCCTAACCCTAACCCTAACCCTAACCCTAACCCTAACCCTAACCCTAACCCTAACCCTAACCCTAACCCTAACCCTAACCCTAACCCTAACCCTAACCCTAACCCTAACCCTAACCCTAACCCTAACCCTAACCCTAACCCTAACCCTAACCCTAACCCTAACCCTAACCCTAACCCTAACCCTAACCCTAACCCTAACCCTAACCCTAACCCTAACCCTAACCCTAACCCTAACCCTAACCCTAACCCTAACCCTAACCCTAACCCTAACCCTAACCCTAACCCTAACCCTAACCCTAACCCTAACCCTAACCCTAACCCTAACCCTAACCCTAACCCTAACCCTAACCCTAACCCTAACCCTAACCCTAACCCTAACCCTAACCCTAACCCTAACCCTAACCCTAACCCTAACCCTAACCCTAACCCTAACCCTAACCCTAACCCTAACCCTAACCCTAACCCTAACCCTAACCCTAACCCTAACCCTAACCCTAACCCTAACCCTAACCCTAACCCTAACCCTAACCCTAACCCTAACCCTAACCCTAACCCTAACCCTAACCCTAACCCTAACCCTAACCCTAACCCTAACCCTAACCCTAACCCTAACCCTAACCCTAACCCTAACCCTAACCCTAACCCTAACCCTAACCCTAACCCTAACCCTAACCCTAACCCTAACCCTAACCCTAACCCTAACCCTAACCCTAACCCTAACCCTAACCCTAACCCTAACCCTAACCCTAACCCTAACCCTAACCCTAACCCTAACCCTAACCCTAACCCTAACCCTAACCCTAACCCTAACCCTAACCCTAACCCTAACCCTAACCCTAACCCTAACCCTAACCCTAACCCTAACCCTAACCCTAACCCTAACCCTAACCCTAACCCTAACCCTAACCCTAACCCTAACCCTAACCCTAACCCTAACCCTAACCCTAACCCTAACCTATTTATCCGCAAACTATTCCCATGGTAGAAAAGATTCTGGATAATCTTCTACTTAAAAAATTTATCAATTTTAAACAACATAGGTATCTCATGGGGGAGCCGGATCCTCGCCCCCGCAGGTTCTACATGCTCCCTAAAATTCACAAGGAGCCAGACAAGTGGAGCAAGCCCCACGAGATCCCTCCGGGGCGACCCATTGTGTCTGACTGCGGCAGCGAGACGTACAGAACGGCGGCGTTCATCGATCATTATCTGACGCCGCTTTCCGTTCTGCACGACAGCTACCTCAGGGATACCTATGATTTTATTGATAAAATCAAGAAGGTCTGCATTCCCCCAGATGCCATTTTGTTTACCATCGACATTGACAGCCTGTATACAAACATTGATATAAATGAGGGGATACAGGCTGTCAAAAATGTCTTCTACAGGTACCGCGACGTTAGCAGGCCCGAAAAGGAGCTCCTGCAGCTCCTCGACATTAATTTGAGGAGAAACGACTTTGAGTTTGACGGTCGTTTCTACCTCCAAATTAAGGGCACTGCTATGGGCAAGAAATTTGCACCGGCGTATGCCAACATTTTTATGGCAGAGTGGGAGACCTCTGCCTTGGCCGCCTGCCCAAAACGTCCTCTCCACTACTTCCGGTACCTGGATGACATCTGGGGTGTCTGGACCCATTCCAGTGAGGAGTTCAGCGTGTTCTTAAACACGCTGAACACTCACAATAAAAATATCACCATCAAGTCGACCACGAGCAACACATCGGTCGACTTTTTGGACACCACGACATTCAAGGGTCCCGACTTTGCCGACACGCAACACTTGGACATCAGGGTGTTCTTCAAGGAGACCGACACCCACGCGCTCCTCTTCAAAAGCAGCTTCCACCCCAAGCATACCTTCGCGGGGTTGGTGAAATCCCAATTGTTGAGGTTCCATCGTGTCTGCACCAGAAGGGAGGACTTCCTGACGGCCTCGAGGACCCTCTTTTCTGCCCTGAGGGGGAGGGGCTATTCCAGGTCCTTCCTCAGACGGCAGTTGAGGGTCTTCTTGGACCCGAAGGGGCCTCCCCCTGGGACCGACATGATCCCTCTCATCACCACCTACTCTCCCTCGGCCGTGCGGGTCGCCAAGAAGGTCAAAGACCACTTCCGGACCTTTGCGGAGAGTAGCGGGAGGCTGCCGGGGCGCTACGTGGTGCCGGCCTACCGTAAGAACCCCAACTTGAATGATCTGTTGGTCAGGGCCAGGGTCAGCTCACTGAGAGACCCGCCCTCCACTAGGAGGGACACCCTTGTCCGCCACTCACAATGGTTGGTGAACCCCCACAACCGCAAGGTTTTCCAGCCGTTGTGCCGTGGCGGCCGACACACCCGGAACTGTGTGTACGTGATTCGGTGCCAACGATGTGGCGATATGTACGTGGGCGAGACGGGCAATACCTTAGCTAGGAGATTCGCCCAACACAAGTACAACATCGTTAGGCATAAAAATACCAACACTCACCTGGTCCAGCATTTTCTCCGACACGGGTGGTCTTCCGTCCGGGCGACTGTCGTAGAGACGGATCCCAAATGGAGCCTCGCCCAACGCCACCGGGCGGAGCTCCTTTGGATCTCCAAATTGGGCACCAGACATCCAGGGGGCCTAAATGAGGTGTGAGTGTGAGCCCGTTGGATTGTGACGGACAGTGCACATTCCCGTTTTTCCCTTCTTTATTTTTCCCATACCCCCCACCCCCCCTCTTCCCTAACCCTAACCATTCCCTTCTCCTTACCCAAAACCTACCCCCAAACCTAACCAGCCAGTGCCTCCAATCCTCTTACGGCTCTCACTCTCCCTCGCTCGCCCTCCTGGACCTGCCAAAACAGACAGAAAACGCATTAAATATACTCATTTGGGGATGGGATACAATCGGAGCATCATATCAAGGGGAGGTAACAGGGAATATATACCTAAAACCTACCCCAACCCCAATCCTAAAACCTAACCCTAACCCTAACCCTAACCCTAACCCTAACCCTAACCCTAACCTCGGGTACGGTACACATACGTACATTCAGAGCATTACACTAAGGGGAGCCTACTGGGAATATCCTCTCCCAACTCTCTGTTTAATACTGAAGCCCTAGGTCACACATCCAGGGTACTTTCTGTATTATTTCTATTTGAATGTACTAGTGTTTGTCTATTATTATATATATATATATATATATATATATACATATATATTTATTATAATATATTATATAATATTTATACCATATTACATTGTATTATATTATATATCATATAACAATAACAATGTCTATCATTTCATGTTATTGTTTTAGCAGACAGGATTTTGCAGTAGCATCCTGGGGCTTCAGAGGGTCACTGTTGTCTTCTTTTTACACTTGTGTTGTGGTCAAGACTTCTATTTTGAAGGCCAACTTGTGTTTGACGTGGACCCCACCCCTTCATTTAAATGTTATATTGCTATTAACACCTTTCTCCTGCAATACCTGTTTTCACTGCAAGGATAAAAGGTTGACTTTAGCCTACCTGCCGTGCTAACCTGCTAATACTCTACAAACGAGTCAGGCCTGATGAAGGTATCTTACCGAAACGTTGCCATCTGACTCGTTTCATGTAAATATACATTTTCTACTTTTTTCATATTTTTCTGACACATTGTAGTATTTTTCTTGTATTTGTTTACTTGCCGTGTCCAGTTGAAGGCCTGGTCGCGGCGCGACGCTTTCGTTCCACTAGTCGCTATTTTCTGTAAATAAACAGCCTATTTTTGATACTACATGTGCTATTTTTACTCACGAGATATTCCGGTGGCTCATTAGCGCGAGATACAGCATATTTTTGAACAAAAAAGCGTATCTCACCGTTTATGCAGCCAGCCATCAACCGGAAGTGATTATCTTGACCTCGGCGGAAGTCCCGCCTCCGAGCATTCCGTTCTCTCTTTTTCACAAAGGAAACGGATAAAGACAATTTATTTTTATAAAGCGAACAAACCTTTTTTTCGCCAACCAGTTTTTCACATCATCCACACCAGCGACATATTAAAATAATTTTGCAATATGTCGGATGGTTTCGAATACGACTGGCTTCCGGTCAGGTCGGGGCGAAGACGCGCACGGCGACGTCAGGCTGCGCCTTCAGAGTGGCTCGCCCAGGATGATGAACGTTGTCATTATGACCAGGAGGAATATTTTTCTCAGTGGGATGAGCAGCGGCCCCAGAGGTCTTATGCGGATGTAGCACGGGGACGGCAGGATTCCTATCCGCGTCGCCCCTACCCGCAGACACGCCGCCATTTTGATGACCTACATCAAGAGCGCCGCAGCGCCCCTCAGTGGAATTATAGGAGAAACACACGCCAAAATAGGAATTTTGTGCCTTCAAGACAGCACTCTCAGGAGTACTTTAGGCCACAATATTCACCTCAAAGACGTCCCCGCTATCCTCCTCCCCCCAGGGGGACACGGAGGAAACGCCGGGATGCTTCCAGGAGGAATGGGCGCTCCCGTAATACCAGTAGAGACATGGACTCTAGGCCTCCCAGACATTATTCTCAGGACTATTTTTTACCTGAACATTGGCCTCAAAGACGTCCCCGCAATCCTCCCCGTCCCAAGAAGACACGCAAGAAGCGTCAGGACGCTTCTCGGAGGACTGCACCCCCTGACAACTCCACAACGTCCATGGAGGGGAATTTAAAAGCACAGTGTTTTTATAATATTATCAAAATAACACATCATTTGAATAATGTTACAAAAGACACTCACCCCCAGTCCATAATAAAAATGGAAGAGACGCTTGCCACCATGATCAAACCAGCGGTCTCCAACCCTGACGTTGAGACGCTTATCAGGTGCAATGCCAGGACTTGGGCATTAACGACGGTTGAGGTTTTAAGAGACCATTATAAAAACACTCTACAAGTGGAATTGGACAAGATAACCAGTTTTATTGACGAGGTTTGGAGACCCGCTTTTCAGCTGGCCTCTACATGGGCCAAGAAACATCTGGGACGCAGACTGATGGGGGACACCCTCGGGAAGGCCGAGGCTCTGATCGTCGCGGCCTTCGCCGACCCCCCTGTCAACGCGGAGGTGGTACGCCCGGCCCAGTCCTTGCCGGTCCAGACCGCCACCCGGGTATCGGTGGGCACCCATACTGACCCTACGGGCCCTGACGGGGCTCCTGGGGTGGTACGGGCTAGCAGCCCTCCGGCTCGGGTCGTCGCCCGGGTCTCGGTGGCTACCAGCACCGACGCCGTGGCTCCAGATTGGTCTCCTGAGGTGGATCGGGATGCAATCCCTCCAGCACGGGTTGCCCCGATCTTCCTTCCTCGTCGACCGGAACCACCCAAGGAGCAGAGGGTGACACAGCCCCGGGCCACGGACAGCGGGCCTGCCCAGGACACCCTCGGCGAGGCTCCGCCCACCCAGCTTATTCCTGCATCTCGCAGGAGGCTTCCTCTGGGATCACCTGCAAGACAAGACACACAGGAGACCCCCACTCAGACCGAGGACGACGATGACTCACCACGTGGGTCCACAAGCTCCGGGGCGGATCAAACCCAGGACACCCCCACCCATACAGAGGACGACGATGACTCACCAGGGGGACCCACGGCCTCCTCGCCTCTCCTGATCGACTTTCGGGATGAAGAACAGGAGCGGGGGCTTTCTTCGGTGATGTCCCCTCGTTACTCTTCCGCGACCCCCGACTGGTCCCCTCTCCAGCCTGAGACGGCAGATGAGACGGCACCACAGGGTGAATTTTCACCACGGGGGCCCACACTTTCCGGGGCTCCTATGGTGGACTATGAGGACTCACCCTTGCAGCGGACGCCTCCTCAGGAGACGCCCCCTCAGGAGATGCTTCCTCAGGAGTCCCCCGATTGGGCACATTTGTTCCCTGGGGCACTAAAAAGGAAGCCACACAAGAGGCCTTCCGTCCCAGATACTCCACAACACCTGTCTATTCCAGAATGTGTCGAGTTGGTAGAGGATACGGCTAGTGCCTCCCCCCGTAGACCCACTAGACACATGGTCTCGAGTAGGAGGATGATGGATTGGAAGTTGTCGGCCAACAAGAAATTCTTGGTGATCGGCGACTCCAATCTGTCCCACCTACCACCTTTTTACGTCGACGACCTTCAGATCGACAGTTACCCGGGCGCCAGTTTTAGACACGCGGAGGCCATCCTACGCAAGACCGTAATTGCTGCACCGGTTGAAGTGTTGGTTCTAGCCTTTGGGATCAACCATCGTGAGCAGAAAGTTAAGGAGACCGCTATTAAGCAGCTCCAAGGGGCACTCAGGATGGCCGTGGCTACCTTCCCACGGGCCCGAGTGCTAATCCCCCTGATTAACTATTCGGCCGCTTTGCCCGTTGAGCAGAAAAACAACCTCGGGCGGCTGAATAGTTTAATCAGCAACAATTATGCTCACATCCCGGCTCTCGACAGCCGGGACTTTGAGACCCAACCCGACCTGGTCCACTGGACTCGGGACACGGCCAAGTTGATGCTCAAGCACTGGCTTGACTTTTTAAACTTGGCATCCCCATAATCCCGATCGCTCGGGGGGGTAATAAGAACGTGATAAATTTGGCCCATAATTTCACGCCAACCCCCTTACAAATCTCCCTCCTCAATAAGGGCCTCAACTTCATTCCTTCCACTAATCTCAGTAGCGACTGGCATCATCAACTTCAATTTGACCTCCAGCGCTACCACAGACGTGTCAAACTTGAGGTATACTATGAGAAACAAGATTCTCTCGGACCTACACCGTTCACAGCCCGTTCCGGCTGGGAGCCCTCACCTGGACTTATGCCTCCGGAATTCCAGGCTATGGTCCGGTCCGACGGGCTCTCCATGTCCGGTTCGGGTTGCGCACCTGCGGTCGCTCCCAATTTGACACGCGGAGAAGTCGAGGCCCTTCATAGTCTAAAAACAAACAAACATATTGTGATCAAACCAGCCGACAAGGGGAGTGCTGTTGTCATTTTTGACAGATCGCAATACATATGGGAGGGTTCTCGGCAGTTGAGTGACATGACGTATTATAAACCACTGCCGGAACCTATTTATCCGCAAACTATTCCCATGGTAGAAAAGATTCTGGATAATCTTCTACTTAAAAAATTTATCAATTTTAAACAACATAGGTATCTCATGGGGGAGCCGGATCCTCGCCCCCGCAGGTTCTACATGCTCCCTAAAATTCACAAGGAGCCAGACAAGTGGAGCAAGCCCCACGAGATCCCTCCGGGGCGACCCATTGTGTCTGACTGCGGCAGCGAGACGTACAGAACGGCGGCGTTCATCGATCATTATCTGACGCCGCTTTCCGTTCTGCACGACAGCTACCTCAGGGATACCTATGATTTTATTGATAAAATCAAGAAGGTCTGCATTCCCCCAGATGCCATTTTGTTTACCATCGACATTGACAGCCTGTATACAAACATTGATATAAATGAGGGGATACAGGCTGTCAAAAATGTCTTCTACAGGTACCGCGACGTTAGCAGGCCCGAAAAGGAGCTCCTGCAGCTCCTCGACATTAATTTGAGGAGAAACGACTTTGAGTTTGACGGTCGTTTCTACCTCCAAATTAAGGGCACTGCTATGGGCAAGAAATTTGCACCGGCGTATGCCAACATTTTTATGGCAGAGTGGGAGACCTCTGCCTTGGCCGCCTGCCCAAAACGTCCTCTCCACTACTTCCGGTACCTGGATGACATCTGGGGTGTCTGGACCCATTCCAGTGAGGAGTTCAGCGTGTTCTTAAACACGCTGAACACTCACAATAAAAATATCACCATCAAGTCGACCACGAGCAACACATCGGTCGACTTTTTGGACACCACGACATTCAAGGGTCCCGACTTTGCCGACACGCAACACTTGGACATCAGGGTGTTCTTCAAGGAGACCGACACCCACGCGCTCCTCTTCAAAAGCAGCTTCCACCCCAAGCATACCTTCGCGGGGTTGGTGAAATCCCAATTGTTGAGGTTCCATCGTGTCTGCACCAGAAGGGAGGACTTCCTGACGGCCTCGAGGACCCTCTTTTCTGCCCTGAGGGGGAGGGGCTATTCCAGGTCCTTCCTCAGACGGCAGTTGAGGGTCTTCTTGGACCCGAAGGGGCCTCCCCCTGGGACCGACATGATCCCTCTCATCACCACCTACTCTCCCTCGGCCGTGCGGGTCGCCAAGAAGGTCAAAGACCACTTCCGGACCTTTGCGGAGAGTAGCGGGAGGCTGCCGGGGCGCTACGTGGTGCCGGCCTACCGTAAGAACCCCAACTTGAATGATCTGTTGGTCAGGGCCAGGGTCAGCTCACTGAGAGACCCGCCCTCCACTAGGAGGGACACCCTTGTCCGCCACTCACAATGGTTGGTGAACCCCCACAACCGCAAGGTTTTCCAGCCGTTGTGCCGTGGCGGCCGACACACCCGGAACTGTGTGTACGTGATTCGGTGCCAACGATGTGGCGATATGTACGTGGGCGAGACGGGCAATACCTTAGCTAGGAGATTCGCCCAACACAAGTACAACATCGTTAGGCATAAAAATACCAACACTCACCTGGTCCAGCATTTTCTCCGACACGGGTGGTCTTCCGTCCGGGCGACTGTCGTAGAGACGGATCCCAAATGGAGCCTCGCCCAACGCCACCGGGCGGAGCTCCTTTGGATCTCCAAATTGGGCACCAGACATCCAGGGGGCCTAAATGAGGTGTGAGTGTGAGCCCGTTGGATTGTGACGGACAGTGCACATTCCCGTTTTTCCCTTCTTTATTTTTCCCATACCCCCCACCCCCCCTCTTCCCTAACCCTAACCATTCCCTTCTCCTTACCCAAAACCTACCCCCAAACCTAACCCTAACCCTAACCCTAACCCTAACCCTAACCCTAACCCTAACCCTAACCCTAACCCTAACCCTAACCCTAACCCTAACCCTAACCCTAACCCTAACCCTAACCCTAACCCTAACCCTAACCCTAACCCTAACCTTAACCCCCAACACCTAACCCTAACCCTAACCCTAACCCTAACCCTAACCCTAACCCTAACCCTAACCCTAACCCTAACCCTAACCCTAACCCTAACCTTAACCCCCAACACCTAACCCTAACCCTAACCCTAACCCTAACCCTAACCCTAACCCTAACCCTAACCCTAACCCTAACCCTAACCCTAACCCTAACCTTAACCCCCAACACCTAACTAGCCCGTGCCTCCGGTCTGTCCGTTGGGTGGCGCCCTGCCCTTCGTACGGCCCCCTGGTGGCTCTGTTTGGCATCGTTTGAGTGTGGTGTTGGCCGATTGGCAGACCCAATTAAGAAAAAATAGGGGTCAGAGGTCACAGACATGGAGAACTTATCTGGATTTTTTTCTTGAAGTGATTTAATGATTTAATACTTCTTTAATTGTGTGTGGTGATATTGACTTGATATTTACTTGTGTGCAGTGCTGTGATATTAGAGTGCTCCACCCAGCTGGTCTGGATGAATTATACTTACCTTCTGGAGTGATTATGTAACCAGATAGTTCTCTTTTGTCTGTGGAGTGACTAAGTATTGCAGTTGTGTGCAGACGCCACCTGCAGGCACTCGGGAGGAGCGACTGATTGCAGTTGGGAGCGCAAGCCACGCCCCCTGCAGGCTCTTCTATAAAACCTCGTTTTGCAATTCTGGCTCATTTTTCCTCCAGCAGATGAGGGGACATCTTGCTCAGAGAGAGGTAATGAGGCCAATTTCTCAAAATTTCATGCCTGATGAGGTCATGCAGACCGAAACGCGCGTCGCATGATGAAATTTGATTGAATAATGTGTCTGACGCCACGTTCGGCGGTGTTCGTTCGGGGTCCCTGGGGGGTGTGCGTCTGGTGGGGGGTCACTGGGCGGATTGTTGATGGACAGTGCCTAACCCTAACCCTACCCCCAACCCTAACCCTAACCTTAACCCCCAACACCTAACCCTAACCCTAACCCTAACCCTAACCCTAACCCTAACCCTAACCCTAACCCTAACCCTAACCCTAACCCTAACCCTAACCCTAACCCTAACCCTAACCCATCTACTAGTGGAATTAGAAGTGTCCCGGTAGACAAAAGGTTCGCAGTAAAAAGATGGTGAACATCCTGCGTGATTCAAGTCATGCCTGAAGAGGTCCAGAAGACCGAAACGCGTCGCATGAAACATACTTGATTAGGTCAATGTGTCTGACACCGCGTCTGACGGTGTTCTTTCGGGGTCCCTGGGGGGTGTGCGTCTGGTGGGGTGTCACTGGGCAGATTGTTGACGGACAGTGCCTAGCCCTACCCCTTTCCCTAACCCTAACCCTAACCTTAACCCCCAACACCTAACTAGCCCGTGCCTCCGGTCTGTCCGTTGGGTGGCGCCCTGCCCTTCGTACGGCCCCCCGGGGGCTCTGTTTGCCATCGTTTGGATGCGGTGATGGGCTCATATAAAAATCAGACACATTTTAAAATAGGGGTCAGAGGTCACACACACCAAGGATTTATCTGGATGTTTTTATTATGAAATACTTACCTGGATTTGTTTGCAGTGTTTATGTGTGTGCAGTGATTATACTTACTTTTATTCTTTGGCGTGCTTTGTGAACACCAGATACTTACCTTGGTGATTGTGGAGTTACTAAATGACTGCAGCTGTGAGCGATAGCCCCGCCCCCTGCAGAACTCAATCACATAAATCCTCCTCCTGCCTTGCCGGCTCATTTGAGCTCCAGTTGTTGATGAGGGGACATCACGCTGTTGAGAAGAGTGACAAAAGCCGAGATATTTTAGCCTTAGGGGATTAGTAGTGCCCCATCTACTAGTGGAATTAGAAGTGTCCCGGTAGACAAAAGGTTCGCAGTAAAAAGATGGTGAACATCCTGCGTGATTCAAGTCATGCCTGAAGAGGTCCAGAAGACCGAAACGCGTCGCATGAAACATACTTGATTAGGTCAATGTGTCTGACACCGCGTCTGACGGTGTTCTTTCGGGGTCCCTGGGGGGTGTGCGTCTGGTGGGGTGTCACTGGGCAGATTGTTGACGGACAGTGCCTAGCCCTACCCCTTTCCCTAACCCTAACCCTAACCCTAACCTTAACCCCCAACACCTAACCCTAACCCTAACCCTAACCCTAACCCTAACCCTAACCCTAACCCCTAACCCTAACCCTAACCCTAACCCTAACCCTAACCCTAACCCCAACCCTAACCCTAACCCCAACCCTAACCCCAAACCTAACCCTAACCCTAAACCCTAAACCCTAACCCTAACCCTAACCCCTAACCCCTAACCCTAACCCAAGAATGTTTGCATTCCCCCAGATGCCATTTTGTTTACCATCGACATTGACAGCCTGTATACAAACATTGATATAAATGAGGGGATACAGGCTGTCAAAAATGTCTTCTACAGGTACCGCGACGTTAGCAGGCCCGAAAAGGAGCTCCTGCAGCTCCTCGACATTAATTTGAGGAGAAACGACTTTGAGTTTGACGGTCGTTTCTACCTCCAAATTAAGGGCACTGCTATGGGCAAGAAATTTGCACCGGCGTATGCCAACATTTTTATGGCAGAGTGGGAGACCTCTGCCTTGGCCGCCTGCCCAAAACGTCCTCTCCACTACTTCCGGTACCTGGATGACATCTGGGGTGTCTGGACCCATTCCAGTGAGGAGTTCAGCGTGTTCTTAAACACGCTGAACACTCACAACAAAAATATCACCATCAAGTCGACCACGAGCAACACATCGGTCGACTTTTTGGATACCACGACATTCAAGGGTCCCGACTTTGCCGACACGCAACACTTGGACATAAGGGTGTTCTTCAAGGAGACCGACACCCACGCGCTCCTCTTCAAAAGCAGCTTCCACCCCAAGCATACCTTCGCGGGGTTGGTGAAATCCCAATTGTTGAGGTTTCATCGTGTCTGCACCAGAAGGGAGGACTTCCTGACGGCCTCGGGGACCCTCTTTTCTGCCCTGAGGGGGAGGGGCTATTCTAGGTCCTTCCTCCGACGGCAGTTGAGGGTCTTCTTGGACCCGAAGGGGCCTCCCCCTGGGACCGACATGATCCCTCTCATCACCACCTACTCTCCCTCGGCCGTGCGGGTCGCCAAGAAGGTCAAAGACCACTTCCGGACCTTTGCGGAGAGTAGCGGGAGGCTGCCGGGGCGCTACGTGGTGCCGGCCTACCGTAAGAACCCCAACTTGAATGATCTGTTGGTCAGGGCCAGGGTCAGCTCACTGAGAGACCCGCCCTCCACTAGGAGGGACACCCTTGTCCGCCACTCACAATGGTTGGTGAACCCCCACAACCGCAAGGTTTTCCAGCCGTTGTGCCGTGGCGGCCGACACACCCGGAACTGTGTGTACGTGATTCGGTGCCAACGATGTGGCGATATGTACGTGGGCGAGACGGGCAATACTTTAGCTAGGAGATTCGCCCAACACAAGTACAACATCGTTAGGCATAAAAATACCAACACTCACCTGGTGCAGCATTTTCTCCGACACGGGTGGTCTTCCGTCCGGGCGACTGTCGTAGAGACGGATCCCAAATGGAGCCTCGCCCAACGCCACCGGGCGGAGCTCCTTTGGATCTCCAAATTGGGCACCAGACATCCAGGGGGCCTAAATGAGATATGAGTGTGAGCCCGTTGGATTGTGACGGACAGTGCACATTCCCGTTTTTTCCCTTCTTTATTTTTCCCATATCCCCCAACCCCCCCCTCTTCCCTAACCCTAACCATTCCCTTCTCCTTACCTAAAACCTACCCCCAAACCTAACCCTAACCCTAACCCTAACCCTAACCCTAACCCTAACCCTAACCCTAACCCTAACCCTAACCCTAACCCTAACCCAGCAGATGAGGGGACATCTTGCTCAGAGAGAGGTAATGAGGCCAATTTCTCAAAATTTCCGCAGACCGAAACGCGCGTCGCATGATGAAATTTGATTGAATAATGTGTCTGACGCCACGTTCGGCGGTGTTCGTTCGGGGTCCCTGGGGGGTGTGCGTCTGGTGGGGGGTCACTGGGCGGATTGTTGATGGACAGTGCCTAACCCTAACCCTACCCCCAACCCTAACCCTAACCTTAACCCCCAACACCTAACCCTAACCCTAACCCTAACCCTAACCCTAACCCTAACCCTAACCCTAAACCCTAAACCCTAACCCTAACCCTAACCCTAACCCTAACCCTAACCCTAAACCCTAACCCTAACCCCTAACCCTAACCCTAACCCTAACCCTAGCAGGGGCGTCCATGGTAACGTTGCTTGGATGGCAACATATGTTGCTCCAAAACCTGTATGTACCTTTCAGCATTAATGGCGCCTTCACAGATGTGTAAGTTACCCATGTCTTGGGCACTAATACACCCCCATACCATCACAGATGCTGGATTTTCAACTTTGGGCCTAGAACAATCCAGATGGTTCTTTTCCTCTTTGGTCCGGAGGACACGACCTCCACAGTTTCCAAAAACAATTTCAAATGTGGACTCGTCAGACCACAGAACACTTTTCCACTTTGTATCAGTCCATCTTAGATGAGCTCAGGCCCAGCGAAGCAGACAACGTTTCTGGGTGTTGTTGATAAACGGTTTTCGCCTTGCATAGGAGAGTTTTAACTTGCACTTACAGATGTAGCGACCAATTGTAGTTACTGACAGTGGGTTTCTGAAGTGTTCCTGAGCCCATGTGGTGATATCCTTTACACACTGATGTCACTTGTTGATGCAGTACAGCCTGAGGGATCGAAGGTCACGGGCTTAGCTGCTTACGTGCAGTGATTTCTCCAGATTCTCTGAACCCTTTGATGATATTACGGACCGTAGACGGTGAAATCCCTAAATTCCTTGCAATAGCTGGTTGAGAAAGGTTTTTCTTAAACTGTTCAACAATTTGCTCACACATTTGTTGACAAAGTGGTGACCCTCGCCCCATCCTTGTTTGTGAATGACTGAGCATTTCATGGAATCTACTTTTATACCCAATCATGGCACCCACCTGTTCCCAGTTTGCCTGTTCACCCGTGGGATGTTCCAAATAAGTGTTTGATGAGCATTCCTCAACTTTATCAGTATTTATTGCCACCTTTCCCAACTTCTTTGTCACGTGTCGCTAGCATCAAATTCTAAAGTTAATGATTATTTGCAAAAATGTTTATCAGTTTGAACATCAAATATGTTGTCTTTGTAGTAAATTCAACTGAATATGGGTTGAAAAGGATTTGCAAATCATTGTATTCTGTTTATATTTACATCTAACACAATTTCCCAACTCATATTGCAACGGGGTTTGTAGAATGCATTATTATAAACAGATAGTAAATAATAACAATAAAAAAAACTATATATATAGACATATTGTTAATTTACTGTTATTATTATTATCGGACATCTCTACTAGATAGGTTACTGTCAATAACCCGTGATCTGATCGGCTATCTCAACTGTCTAATAACTGAATGTCCTCCGTTCGTTTACATTACGCCACTAATGTTGATTCAGGCCTCCGGCAGTATTCATACAGCGCTGGCAACAAGCCAGCTGAATTCTGATTGGATAAAAGCTCTAACTTAAAAAGCGGCAACACTGTAGCCTAATATGACATGAAGAGAATATGATGAATACTTTTATATATTTATGTCAAGTCAATTAAAAATATGATTAACTTTTATTAATGAATGATCATGTTTGGACACCCTTGAAGTATAGCAGGTGTATCCGCAATGACTACAGGGAACCACCGGGTAGCGACGTTTCATCGCACAACTGCGACCGTGCGTGAGAGCTGACCGAGCACAGTAAACAAAATGACAATCAAAATTCATGTTAATCCAAGTAGAAAAAATTGATTCTTTTCATCCGTAAAGACAAAGCAACCTTCAGCGGAACTGTTCCATTACAGGATGAGGAACAAAAGTGCACACTGTCCTCCATCCTCCAGCGTGCAGGACAGGTCATTATTTCATATGGCAGCGAGCCGAGCGAGGCCGCGGAGTTTGCCTGTGAAATATGAGTGGAATCCAGGCTGGCAGGAGCAATGAGGCTTTTATCAGCAGGTGACATCCAGCAACGCCTAAGGCCCCTAGAGGCTTCCTTTCCCCCCCCGTCTGCTGCCGGGAAGGAGATGCTTCCCACCCGGGCCTTTTCCACAAACGAGCTCCAGTTTTGGCAGGGTGGTGACAGGGCGCGTGACGTTTGGTAACAAGCTTCGACAAGACTCCTAGAACTCGGGGTTGAGTTAAATCAGGGGTGTCCAAACTTTTTTCCCGCCGAGTGCCACACACTGAAAAATCAAAGCATTTTTAAATTTTCAAAACCAATACAATATTTTAGATTTGTTTCAACCTTTTAGGGCTCCCCTCAAGTTATTTAAATTAGTTTAAATTGGCCCTAGAATGTTAAAGTTAAACGTTAAACACACTAGGTGTGGCGAAATTATTCTCTGCATTTGACCCATCACCCCTTGATCACCCCCCCTGGGAGGTGAGGGGAGCAGTGAGCAGCAGCGGTGGCTGCGCCCGCGAATCATTTTTGGTGATTTAACCCCCCAATTTAAACCCTTGATGCTGAGTGCCAAGCAGGGAGGTAATGGGTCCCATTTTTATAGTCTTTGGTATGACTCGGCCGGGGTTTGAACTCACGACCTACCGATCTCAGGGCGGACACTCTAACCACTGAATGTCTGTGTTGGCCCCTGCGATGAGGTGGCGACTTGTCCAGTGTGAACCCAGCGCCCCCCCCCCCCCCCCCGCAACCCCAAAAGGGACAAGCGGTAGGAAATGGATGGATGGGTAAATCTCTACATCAACTTCAGATCTATCTGTCGATATAAAGTTATTGTTTTTTTAAATGCAGCTGGGATAGGCTCCAGCACCCCCCGCAACCCAAAAAGGGACAAGCGGTAGGAAATAGATGGATGGATAAATCTCTAGATCAACTTCAGATCTATCTGTCGATATAAAGTTATTGTTTTTTTTAATTGCAGCTGGGATAGGCTCCAGCACCCCCTGCAACCCCAAAAGGGACAAGCAGTAGAAAATGGATGGATGGATAAACCTCTAGATCAACTTCAGATTTATCTGTCGATATAAAGGTATTGTCTTTTTTAATGCAGCTGGGATAGGCTCCAGCACCCCCCGCAACCCCAAAAGGGACAAGCGGTAGAAAATGGATGGATGGA
Organism: Nerophis lumbriciformis; assembly: GCF_033978685.3. Taxonomy (NCBI): domain Eukaryota; kingdom Metazoa; phylum Chordata; class Actinopteri; order Syngnathiformes; family Syngnathidae; genus Nerophis; species Nerophis lumbriciformis. The sequence continues at coordinate 29,222 of NC_084586.2, forward strand.
TGGATAAATCTCTTGATCAACTTTAGATCTATCTGTCGATATAAAGTTATTGTTTTTTTTAATGCAGCTGGGATAGGCTCCAGTACCCCCCGCAACCCCAAAAGGGACAAGCGGTAGAAAATGGATGGATGGATAAATCTCTAAATCAACTTCAGATCTATCTGTCGATATAATGTTATTGTTTTTTTTAATGCAGCTGGGATAGGCTCCAGCACCCCCCGCAACCCCAAAAGGGACAAGCGGTAGAAAATGGATGGATGGATGGATAAATCTCTTGATCAACTTTAGATCTATCTGTCGATATAAAGTTATTGTTTTTTTTAATGCAGCTGGGATAGGCTCCAGTACCCCCCGCAACCCCAAAAGGGACAAGCGGTAGAAAATGGATGGATGGATAAATCTCTAAATCAACTTCAGATCTATCTGTCGATATAATGTTATTGTTTTTTTTAATGCAGCTGGGATAGGCTCCAACACCCCCGCAACCCCAAAAGGGACAAGCGGTAGAAAATGGATGGATGGATAAATCTCTAGATCAACTTCAGATCTATCTGTCGATATAAAGTTACTGTTTTTTTTAATGCAGCTGGGATAGGCTCCAGCACCCCCCACAACCCAAAAGGGGACAAGCGGTAGGAAATGGATGGATGGATAAATCTCTAGATCAACTTCAGATCTATCTGTCGATATAAAGTTATTGTTTTTTTTAATGCAGCTGGGATAGGCTCCAGTACCCCCCGCAACCCCAAAAGGGACAAGCGGTAGAAAATGGATGGATGGATAAATCTCTAAATCAACTTCAGATCTATCTGTCGATATAATGTTATTGTTTTTTTTAATGCAGCTGGGATAGGCTCCAACACCCCCGCAACCCCAAAAGGGACAAGCGGTAGAAAATGGATGGATGGATAAATCTCTAGATCAACTTCAGATCTATCTGTCGATATAAAGTTATTGTTTTTTTAATGCAGCTGGGATAGGCTCCAGCACCCCCCACAACCCAAAAAGGGACAAGCGGTAGGAAATGGATGGATGGATAAATCTCTAGATCAACTTCAGATCTATCTGTCGATATAAAGTTATTGTTTTTTTTAATGCAGCTGGGATAGGCTCCAGCACCCCCCGCAACCCAAAAAGGGACAAGCGGTAGGAAATAGATGGATGGATAAATCTCTAGATCAACTTCAGATCTATCTGTCGATGTAAAGTTATTGTTTTTTTTAATTGCAGCTGGGATAGGCTCCAGCACCCCCTGCAACCCCAAAAGGGACAAGCAGTAGAAAATGGATGGATGGATAAATCTCTAGATCAACTTCAGATCTATCTGTCGATATAAAGGTATTGTCTTTTTTAATGCAGCTGGGATAGGCTCCAGCACCCCCCGCAACCCCAAAAGGGACAAGCGGTAGAAAATGGATGGATGGATGGATAAATCTCTTGATCAACTTTAGATCTATCTGTCGATATAAAGTTATTGTTTTTTTTAATGCAGCTGGGATAGGCTCCAGTACCCCCCGCAACCCCAAAAGGGACAAGCGGTAGAAAATGGATGGATGGATAAATCTCTAGATCAACTTCAGATCTATCTGTCGATATAAAGTTACTGTTTTTTTTAATGCAGCTGGGATAGGCTCCAGCACCCCCCACAACCCAAAAGGGGACAAGCGGTAGGAAATGGATGGATGGATAAATCTCTAGATCAACTTCAGATCTATCTGTCGATATGAAGTTATTGTTTTTTTTAATGCAGCTGGGATAGGCTCCAGCACCCCCCGCAACCTCAAAAGGGACAAGCGGTAGAAAATGGATGGATGGATAAACCTCTAGATCAACTTCAGATCTATCTGTCGATATAAAGTTATTGTTTTTTTTAAATGCAGCTGGGATAGGCTCCAGCACCCCCGCAACCCCAAAAAGGGACAAGCGGTAGAAAATGGATGGGTGGATAAATTTCTAGATCAACTTCAGATCTATCTGTCGATATAAAGTTATTGTTTTTTTTTTAATGCAGCTGGGATAGGCTCCAGCACCCCCCGCAACCCCAAAAGGGACAAGCGGTAGAAAATGGATGGATGGATAAACCTCTAGATCAACTTCAGATCTATCTGTCGATATAAAGTTATTGTTTTTTTTAATGCAGCTGGGATAGGCTCCAGCACCCTCCCCGCAACTCCAAAAGGGACAAGCGGTAGAAAATGGATGGATGGATGGATAAATCTCTAGATCAACTTCAGATCTATCTGTCGATATAAAGTTATTGTTTTTTTTAATGCAGCTGGGATAGGCTCCAGCACCCCCCCATCAAAAACGCACGAGAGACAAGAACTTGGTTTATGCGGTCACACCACACAGCACATAGGGCTGTGAGCGCACCTGTTTTTATTAGCACACACAAATTGGCACAATCAGCCATGGACGCATTTCAGCTGTGCGTGTCAGCCTTCAATAATGAAAACAGGCGTTTAGGAAAGAAAAGACAATTAGGCCAAATGCAATAATTGAGGGCACGTCTTAACATGTATAATTAAAATGTAATTAAGAAAAAATATTGCACCAAATAATAATATAAATCCATTTGAATAAAGTCCAAATACAAATAAGGCAACAAGTATCCCACACTTCTCTTTATTTGTAGAGCCGATATGGGCATCTACGTCAACTATATGATTTGCCTGAGAAGCGCAGCAGTTGCCAGCTAGTGATTAGCGTGCTAGTTGTCTGCCAGCAATTAGTGCGTCAGTTGGCAGCTAACGATTAGTGCGCCAGTTGTCAACTAGGAGTTTAATGCGCCAGTTGCCAGTTAATGATTAAAGTGCTAGTTGGCAGCTGGAGATTAGCATGCTAGTTGTTGGCTAACGATTGGAGCACCAGTTGCCAGCTAGCGATTAGTGCGGCGGTTGTCGACTAGTGATTAGCGCGGCAGTTGCCAGCAAGTGATTAGCGTGCCGCTTGTCATCTAGCGAATAGTGTGCTAGTTTTCAACTACCGATTTGCGGGCTTGTTTCAAAATGAATTGATTAAGGCATTAGTAGCCAGCCAGCAATTAGCACGCCAGTTGTAAGCTAGTGATTAGCGTGCTAGTTGTCAATTAGCCATTAGTGCGAAAGTTTCCGGCTATTGATTAAAGTGCTAGTTTCCAGCTGGCGATTAGCCTGCTAGTTTGTCGGCTAGCGAGTAGTGCGCCACTTGCCAGCTAGTGAGAAGCGTGCTGGTTGTCAGCTAGCGATTAGTGCGCTAGTTTTCAACTAGAGTTTAATGCGCCAGTTGCCAGCTAATGATTAAGGTGCTAGTTGCCAGCTTGAGATTAGCATGCTAGTTGTTGGCTAACGATTGGTGCACCAGTTGCCAGCTAGCAACTAGTGCGGCGGTTGTCCACTAGTGATTAGCGCGGCAGTTGCCAGCTAGTGATTAGCGTGCTGGTTGTCAGCTAGCGATCAGTGCGCTAGTTTTCATCTAGCAAATAGCGCGTCGGATGCCACTTAATAATTAAGGCACTGGTTGTCAGCCAGCAATTAGCGCAGCAGTTGCCAGCTAGTGATTAGCATGCTAGTTGTCTGCCAGCAATTAGTGCGTCAGTTGGCAGCTAACGATTAGTGCGCCAGTTGTCAACTAGGAGTTTAATGCGCCAGTTGCCAGCTAATGATTAAGGTGCTAGTTCCCAGCTGGAGATTAGCATGCTAGTTGTTGGCTAACGATTGGTGCACCAGTTGCCAGCTAGCAATTAGTGCGGCGGTTGTCCAATAGTGATTAGCGCGGCAGTTGCCAGCTAGTGATTAGCGTGCTAGTTGTCAGCCAGCGATTATTGTGTCAATTGCCAGCTAATTGCCAGTTGGCGATGAGCATGATAGCTGTCGGCTAGCTATTAGTGCACCAGTTGCCAGCAAGTGATTAACGTGCTGGTTGTCAGCTAGCGATTAGGGCGCTAGTTTTCATCTAGCGAATAGCACGTCGGATGCCAATTAATAATTAAGGCACTAGTTGTCAGCCAGCAATTAGCGCAGCAGTTGCCAGCTAGTGATTAGCGTGCTAGTTGTCTGCCAGCGATTAGCGCGTCAGTTGGCAGCTAACGATTAGTGCGCCAGTTGTCAACTAGGAGTTTAATGCGCCAGTTGCCAGCTAATGATTAAGGTGCTAATTGCCAGCTGGAGATAAGCATGCTCGTTGTTGGCTAACAATTGGTGCACCAGTTGCCAGCTAGTGATTAGCGTGCTAGTTGTCTGCAAGCGATTATTGTGCCAATTGCCAGCTAATTGCCAGTTGGCGATTAGCATGATAGTTGTCGGCAAGCAATTAGTGCACCAGTTGCCAACAAGTGATTGTTAGCTGCCAACTGACGCACTAATTGCTGGCAGACAACTAGCACGCTAATCACTAGCTGGCAACTGCTGCACTAATTGCTGGCTGACAACTAGTGCCTTAATTATTAATTGGCATCCGACGCGCTATACGCTAGATGAAAACTAGCGCACTAATCGCTAGCTGACAAGCAGCCCACTTAGTGCACCAGTTGTCAACTAGAGTTTAATGTGCCAGTTGCAAGCTAATGTTTTAAGGTGCTAGTTGCCAGCCGGAGATTAGCATGCTAGTTGTTGGCTAACGATTGGTGCACCAGTTGCCAGCTAGCGATTAGTGCGACGGTTGTCCAATAGTGATTAGCGCGGCAGTTGCCAGCTAGTGATTAGCGTGCGGTTGTCATCTAGCGAATAGTGTGCTAGTTTTCAACTACCGATTAGCAGGCTCGTTTCAAAATGAATTGATTAAGGCATTAGTAGCCAGCCAGCAATTAGCACGCCAGTTGTAAGCTAGTGATTAGCATGCTAGTTGTCAATTAGCCATTAGTGCAACAGTTTCCAGCTATTAATTAAAGTGCTAGTTTCCAGCTGGCGATTAGCCTGCGAGTTTGTCGGCTAGCGAGTAGTTTACCAGTTGTCAGCTAGCGATTAGTGCGCTAGTTTTCAACTCGCGGATAGCGCGTCAGTTGCCAATGAATGAGTAAGGCACGCGTTGCCAACCAGGAATTAGCACGGCAGTTGGCAGCTAGCGATTAGCGCATCAGTTGCCAGTTGATGATTAAGGCACTCGTTGCCTTATGGTTATTAGCGAAGGGATGACTGTAATACATCATTTAAAGAAAACATTATTATTAGTGCATCTACCAGGTGTTAAGCATCCCCTGCCTGTAAAAGCTAATGACGCTTCTGTTTCCAACTTTAATCAAGGGTTCTTGAACGCACCACAGTTATGTGGGACGCAGAGGGCCCTGTTCTCCTCCCAGAAGTCAAGGTGCCCTCGCTTGTGCGCCGTTCTTCCAGATGAACACAGACTACCAAGTATTCCCGCGAGAGTGGAAGCCTGTGGAATATCCATCTTCCACTCCCACTTCCCGTCGGACACGAGTTCAAGCGGGTTATTAAACGCGCGGCTGCTCCTGTCGCTCGTTACCGCGCCCACTCTCCCAATTTGTGTGTAATGGAGGAATCGGACGCTTCCACTTTCCTAAGCAGATGGTTAAAAAACAAAACCAGTTTTTGTTAATTGCCAGCTTGACAAGTACGAGCGACTCAAGCAATAATTCTTCATCAGGCAGGTGATTTATTATTTATGGGCTTTTTGCATGAACTTTATGACATCTGAGTATGGTTATGTAAGACATATTAAAGGGCAAATGTTTTTGTTTTTGGCAAAAGCACAAAATATTTTCCCCTCAATTTTCATAGTGGAATTATTTCTTTAGTGGAATTATTTAATGTGAAAATTAAGTAATACTTTATTTATTATTTTAAATTTTAACGTTCAGATCCGTCCTTCGAATATAAGTTTTAATTTTTTATTTATTTATTTATATTTTGTACCCTTTTTTTTTTTTTGGGAAAAAACACAAAATATTTGTGTAGACAGAAAAGGGAGAACGGACGCATTTTGGCCTAAAAACTAACGATAAAGGTGAAGTTATAACACTGAAACGCCCTCAGGAAGAGGTGCTTTAAGACATGGCTGGCGAGCTAGCGGCTAATGTCCATCCGCAGTCGGCAGTGTTTTAGCTACTTCAAAATCACTAATCCTCGTCTCCATGGCGACAAACTAAGTGAGTTTCTTACAAGTATCATCCCTGCAGGACGAGGAATATCTAAATATGCTTTATTACTCACCATAGCCCATGGCGTAGTAAACAAATGCCATGGGTGGATCTACACCTAACATCCACTATAATGATACCAAGTACAGGTGTGTGTTTAGTCGATACTACTATGATAACATCGATATCTTTTTTCGACTTTATAAAATTCCTATTATGTTTATAAACTCAGGAAATATGTCCCTAGACACATGAGGACTTTGAATATGACCAATGTATGATCCTGTAACTACTTCGATACCTATATATGTGGTATCATCCAAAACTAATGTCAAGTATCCAAACAACAGAACAATAAGTGATTATTACATTTGAACAGAAGTGTAGATAGAACATGTTGAAAGAGAAAATAAGCAAATATTAACAGTAAATGAACAAGTAGATTAATAATTCATTTTCTACCGTTTGTCCCTCATAATTTTGACATAATAATAGAATGAAAAATGACAATATATGTTACAGAGAGGACGACTTTTTGACTGTTGGACATTGCGGCCAAAAGCCTGACTTTTTATAAACAATTCAGTAGACTTTATTTTAGACATATCATTTTGTATATGATTGCTTTGTATTTCAATCATACTTGCCAACCCTCCCGGATTTTCCGGGAGACTCCCGAAATTCAGCGCTTCTCCCGAAAACCTCCCGGGACAAATTTTCTCCCGAAATTCAGGCGGACCTGAGTGACGTGTCGACAGCCTGTTTTCACGTCCGCTTTCCCACAATATAAACAGCGTGCCTGCCCAATCACGTTATAACTGTAGAACGATCGAGGGCGAGTTCTTATTTTCTTATGTGGGTTTATTGTTAGGCAGTTTCATTAACACAACAACAGCAGTCACGTTTTCGTCTACCGTAAAGCAGTTCGTCTGCCGTAAACAGCAATGTTGTGACACTCTTAAACAGGGCAATACTGCCATCTACTGTACATGCATATGCGACAATAACATGTAGGGCTTTTCGAGAGTGCAGTGCACAACTGCGCACACAACAAGGAGACGAAGCAGAATGCATCATCAGAGAGGGTGTTCAGCATGGTTAGAAAAATAGTGACAGAGAATAGAACAAGGATGGACAATTCAACCCTTAACTCAACAACGAGTAGATGAGTGTTATGTGTGTGTATATGTGTAAATAAATGAACACTGAAATTCAAGTATTTCTCTTATTTATATATATATATATATTATATATATGTATATATATATATATATATATATTAGAGATGCGCGGATAGGCAATTATTTCATCTGCAACCGCATCAGAAAGTCGTCAACCATCCGCCATCCACCCGAGCTAACATTTGATCAGAACCGCACCCGCCCGCACCCGCCCGTTGTTATATATCTAATATAGACGATGCAAGGCATTAGTGAGGTTATAAAGCTTTTGCCTGTTAAAGAAAGGAGACTGATCCAATGCAGCACAGACATTCGCGTGCCACGCTGTCACGGCCCAGACGCACACCAGTGCGCAATCATATGGGAGCCGCGCTGAGCGCACCTCCAAGCACGTCTCGCTGCCGGCGACGGCCGGGTATGGGCCCGACGCTCCAGCGCCATCCATTTTCAGGGCTAGTTGATTCGGCAGGTGGGTTGTTACACACTCCTTAGCGGGTTCCGACTTCCATGGCCACCGTCCTGCTGTCTATATCAACCAGGGTGAGCCCCACCCCTTTTGTGAGCGCACTGCGCGCGGAGTGACCCCTGTTACGCGCCCCCGGCAACAGGGGTGGCGGGCAGGTAAGCTGCGCGGGCGGAGTGACCCCTGTTACGAGCCCCCGGCCACGGGGGTGGCGGGCAGGTAAGCTGCTTACCTGCTGCGCGTGACGCCGGCCGCGGCGAAGGCGGAGGAGGCGGGGTGTCGGTGCGGTGGGCGCGGTGGTGACCCTGGACGTGCGTCGGGCCCTTCTCGCGGATCGCCTCAGCTACGGCTCCCGGTGGGGCCCTCTCGGGGGAAGGGGCCTCGGTCCCGGACCCCGGCGAGGCGTCCCTTCTCCGCTCCGTAAAAGTGTCCATCTCTTTTCTTTTTTTTTCTTCTGTTGTGGCATATGCTGCAGGTGCCTGCTCGTTTTTCGTATGTGGGTAACAACATTTAACTATGTATATATATTTACCAATTGGTTTAACTGCCACCCGCCTGAATCTATTTAAAATCTAATTTTATTTTTTTTTCAACCGCCCGACCCGACCCGCGGATAAAATCTAATTTTTTTTTATTTCAACCGCCCGATCCGCGGATAATCCGCGGACTCCGCGGTTGTGCCCGCAAACCGCGCATCTCTAATATATATATATATATATACATATAAATGATATATATATAGCTAGAATTCACTGAAAGGCAAGTATTTCTTATATATATATATGAAATACTTGACTTGGTGAATTCTAGCTGTAAATATACTCCTCCCCTCTTAACCACGCCCCTAACCACGCCCCCCTGACCTCCCGAAATCGGAGGTCTCAAGGTTGGCAAGTATGATTTCAATTACTCACACTTTAGTAAAAGAAATGTCACTTTATACATGGTATCGGTGTAGAAATACAGTCAACCACTCCTTGTACAAACTACCCTGAACTGTGCAATGCGGTGGAAACACAAACCACACACTTCTGCAGGAGCACATAGTTCCAGGAACTGGAGGTTCCAGGAACCAAAAGTATCATCAAAACTATAATCAAACCAGGACACATCTACTTGTAACATTGTGAGGTTTAAAAAAAAAAAAAAAAAAATCCTTGTAATGTTCCTTTTATTTGTTTTTTCTTATAGTTGGATTACGTAGGAAAAAAAACCAATGTTGCAACTCAGCCAACCTATGAAATGTTTAGTATGCGTCCCACGAGGTCCGCCACACCCACTAATATAACTTCAAAAAGTCCACTTCTGGTCAGTTCCAAGCAACTTATTTTCCGGCGACTTAATTCCAGAGCCTCTCATGTGGAGAGCGTGACGCTGGGACCGCAATAAAAAAAACAGAAGCCGCTGCCGTGAAATGTGCTCGTGGATATGCGGAGTGGCCAAGAAGCCGCAGACGGCGCCGCTCAGGAGCCAAAAGTCTTCCATCCAGCGGCACAGTTTGTGAACACACATCACGCTTCCTGCTGAAGAAGAGGAAGGTCAAAGGCAGAAGGAACTGTCAGTTTCCACTAGTAGAAATACACACACAAAAAAAATGCCTGCAGGAAATGGAATCCTAATGATGCCCACAGGAATTGAAGGAGGCTCCGGTCTAAGTGTGGGGGGGACGCAGCGGTCATTGTGAACGTCCTATGGAGGATGTTGAAGTGGAGATGAGACTAACGAGCTGGCGATGGGCTCGCTGCCACAGAAGCTCTCAGGTGTCATAAAGAATAAATCATCATCGCTCTGGAACTCGCTCGCCTCGTCTTTCACCCCAAAGTGAATCTGCAGCTCACCCTCAGGCAGAAACCACATCCTTGCACCTTTTTTTAGGCGTGTCCCTTTAACGGTACCCTTATCGAGAGTTGAGTATTGTCAGAATAATAATGTACAAGACTTTGTGTTTCAATGAGTTCCCGGCGAGAAGACAAAAGCTTTTGTCAAGATTTTGACAAAAAGGCGATGGCTGTTTACGACCCTCATCCCTTTTAGAAACAGCTGTTGCCATGTAATCGGGGAAAGTCCAAATAAAAGAGGAGGCAATCTGAGCGTAATGACACTGTGCAAGGGTACTATGGACTGGACTCTCACTATTATGTTAGATCCACTATGGACTGGACTTTCACATATTATGTCAGACCCACTCGACGTCCATTGTACCCGGTCTCCCCTAGAGGGGTGGGGGTCACCCACATCTGCGGTCCTCTCCAAGGTTTCTCATAGTCATTGTCATCAACGTCCCACTGGGTTGTGAGTTTTTCCTTGCCCTTTTGTGGGCACTGAACCGCGGATGTCGTCGTGGCTTGTGCAGCCCTTTGAGACACTTGTGATTTAGGGCTATATAAATAAACATTGATTGATTGATTGAGTTTGGTATTGTCAGAATAATTGTATCTACGTTATCACAAGACTTTGTGTTTCAATGAGTTCCCGGCGAGAAGACAAAAGCTGTCTTTGATCCTACCAAGAAGAAGGCTTGTAAAACTCCATTGTGTAGGATGGGAAGCAACATGAAGGTGTTCTGTTTCTTTGATGTATCGTAATCAACAGAAAGATTTTGTTTTGACCCGAGAACTACAAAGCGGAGGATCTGCCAAAGTTCAAGGCACCTCTTTTTTTAACTCTTTTACCACCTTTTCTTTGAACCGACCTTTTCTTTTGGAACTGCTTTGTTATCAAAGGCGATGGCTGTTTACGACCCTTGTCCCTTTAGAAACAGCTGTTGCCATGTAATCGGGGAAAGTCCAAATAAAAGAGGAGGCGTACAATCTTTCGGCAGATCGTAATGACACTGGACTCTCACTATTATGTTAGATCCACTATGGACTGGACTTTCACATATTATGTCAGACCCACTCGACGTCCATTGTATCCGGTCTCCCCAGAGGGGTGGGGGTTACCCACATCTGCGGTCCTCTCCAAGGTTTCTCATAGTCATTCTCATCGACGTCCCACTGGGTTGTGAGTTTTTCCTTGCCCTTATGTGGGCTCTGAACCGAGGATGTTGTCGTGGCTTGTGCAGCCCTTTGAGACACTTGGGATTTAGGGCTATATAAATAAACATTGATTGATTGATTGATTGAGTTGGGTATTGTCAGAATAATTGTATCTAAGTTATCACAAAACTTTGTGTTTCCATGAGTTCCCAGGGGGAGGACAAAAGCTGTCTTTGAACCTACCAAGAAGGAGGCTTGTAAAACTCCACTGTGTAGAATGGGAAGCAACATGAAGGTGTTCTATTTCTTTGATGTATCGTAATCGACAGAAAGATTGTTTTGACCCAAAGCGGAGGATCTGCCAAAGTTCAAGGCACCTCTTTTTTTAACTCTTTTACGACCTTTTCTTTGAACCGACCTTTTCTTTTTGAACTGTTTTGTAATCAAAGGCGATGGCTGTTTACGACCCTCGTCCCTTTAGAAACAGCTGTTGCCATGCAATCGGGGGAAGTCCAAATAAAAGAGGAGGCGTACAATCTTTCGGCAGAGCGTAATGACACCGTACAAGGGTACAGATGTACACGTTTCTCCTCACTGAGCCAAACTGAATTCTGTCTCTTGTTTGATTCTTTGCTTCTTGTCTTGTTTAATAGATGTCATCAGTGTTTGAACCTAACATCTTCAAAGAGAGTATGGCATTGGTATTGAGATAGTGTCTTCGTTTTGGGGTAGAAGTTGAAAAAACATGTTTAAGGATTGGTTTGTTACGGAGCCCCTAAAGGGACATGGATGTTTTGCGAGATCTCACAATACTTTTTGCGAGATCTCGAGGAGAGTTGGGTATTGTCAGAATAATTGTATCTAAGTTATCACAAAACTTTGTGTTTCCATGAGTTTTCGGCGAGCAGACAAAAAGCTGTCTTTGATCCTACCAAGCAAAAGGCTTGTAAAACTCCACTGTGCACGATGGGAAGCGACATGAAGGTGTCGGTTTCTTTGATCTATTGTAATCAACTGGAAGATCTTGTCTTGACCCGAGATCTACAAAGCGGAGACGAAGCAGGACCTGACGCAAGCTCCAGGCATCTTTTCTTTGAACTGTTTTGTGGCCAAGGGCGACGGCTGTTTACGACCCCCTCTCCCTTTAGAAACAGCCGTTGCCATGTAATCAGGGAAAGTTCAAACAAAAGAGGAGGCGTGCAATCCTTTTGTCAGAGCGTGGGACGACACCGTACGAGGGTACAGGTCTACGCGCTCTCCTCATTGAGCTAAATTGAATCCTGTCTCTGTTGAATTCCTTGCTTCTTGTCTGTTTAATAGATGTCATCAGTGTTTGAACCTGACAAGGCAAATACTAAAATACAAATCAATAAACTTCTCCTACGGATGATGGGCGAGCTCCTCCATCCGTCTGTTTCACTTCCGCTTCACCATCGCTGTGTCTGTTTTACTTCCGGTTCACTGACATAGGAAAAACAACCTTTTGCGAGATCAGCTTCGTTCCCACAGTGTTCGATTCAAGAACTCCATCATTCTGCACTCCATCCAGCTGTATAATCACTCGCCATACAGCAATAGATGATATCTGTCTATTACCTGACACCTTCTATGTTAGCTATACCTTGCTTTGTTTAATAATGTATATTTTCTGCTGGATCTACTCTCTATTTTTTGCTGCAGCTGTTACATAAACTGTAACATTGTACATGGTAATTGGGATTTGTTTTATATTGTATATATTATATAAAAATATAATATGATATATCAGTATATATGTGGAGGGGGGTGTGGCCCGTGGGCCTGCAGCAAGGCGGGGTGTGCCTCGAAGTCAGCAACTTGTGGAAGCTCTCTCCCCGTGGGTCCTCCTGACCACCAAGCATTTCTAGGCGAGCCCGTTTCATTGTTTACAAGACAGTTTTTTATTCTTCAGAACAAGTCTTTGGTGCTTTTCAGCAGTCGTCTTTTGGTCAATGTTCGTTGTGCTCTCGCTCTCTCCCCCAGCGCCGACAACCTCTCTCTTCTCCCGGTTTGCTGCTTATACAGAGCGACGGGGGATTATATAACAAGGCCCAGATGGGCCATCTAGGCACCTGTCGCTGCCTTCCGAGGCCGGTCCCAGCACACCCCGCCTCGCTGCAGGCCTGCAGGCCACGCCCCCCTCCACAATTTATTATATACTGTATATATAATATGTAAATATTAAATATATGTTATATTTTATATTGATACTCTACTTTATACCTGCATTATCCTTTCCATCCTTTGTAACTGAGCTACCGTGTGGAACAATTTCCCTTGTGGAGCAATAAAGTTTGTCTAAGTCTAAGTCTAAATATAAAATGGTAAAATGATGTCGCGGTCCAGATCTGTGCTAGCTGGTGCTTGTAATAATTTTGAGGCATCAGCTTTATTATCACAGCTTGAAGGCGGCTATTTTGGTTGCTAACATGGCTCTATTAAAACGTTTTTTCGGGAAATGTCAAGTTGAGGTGAAAGATCAAGATGTTGTTGCGGCGTGATGAAGACGGGCAATTACCACCCCGTCACCCGGCCTTGTCAAAGCACGACAGAACTGTATCCTCTCTGATGTCTTGTCTCCTCCACAGTGAAGCGGCGCCATCGCCTGCAGGCCAGGTGCATCATGGGAGGCCAGGACCAAACACCAACCTTCTTATCCAGCTGATAAAAAGGTAAACTCAGTGACTTTATTGTTATCTGCACTGTGATGGCGGGCAATTAGTCCAAGTGTGCATACGTCACATGGCAATAAAAAGATATATTGGCGATGAATGATATTGATGGAATCATAGAAGTATCAACTAGATACGCTCCTGTACTTGGTATCATTACAGTGGATGTCAGGTTTTGACAGGAGGTATAGTACCGAATATGATTGATTAGTACCGGTATACCGTACAACCCTAGTAGCAAACAAAGTATATTTGTCATGATTTCTTGTGTTTTCTACGGATGGGTATCGTTCACATTTGAACCGATACCTGGGAATCAATATCGTGATTCAATGGTATCAGTTTTTGGTATTTTTGTGTGTTTTAGCAAATATAATTTGTTTTTGATAATAAAATCTATTTTTTTTGTTGCAACATTTAAAAATTATCTGATTCCAAGACATTCGATGGCATTAGTGTATAGTTTATGGTGTGTCGTTGAGCCCTACAAAGTGTTAATACTGTAAGTATAAGGTGCATTTTAGTTGTAGTTTTTGGTGCTTTTGTGCATGCTGGTAAATATAAATATAAATATATAAATTGTTGATGATAAAATCTAAAAAAATGTTGCCCACATTTAAAAATTAGTTGATTCCAAGCTAATTCAGTTGTAGTTTTTGGTACTTTTGTATGTGTTAGCAAATATAATTTGTTTTTGATAATAAAATCTTTTTTTTTTTTTGTTGCAACATTTAAAAATGAACTGATTCCAAGACATTCGATGGCAGTAGTGTATAGTTTATGGTGTGTCGTTGAGCCCTACAAAGTGTTAATACTGTAAGTATTGTACCTACTACGCGCCAGCTGTTTGATTGTAACGTGCATTTTAGTTGTAGTTTTTGGCACTTTTGTGTAAGCTAGTAGATATAAATTGTTTTTGATAATAAAATCAAATTTTTTTATTGCAACATTAAAAAATTTGCTGATTCCAAGACATTCGATGGCATTAGTGTATAGGTTATGGTGTGTCGTTGAGCCCTACAAAGTGTTAATACTGTAAGTATTGTACTTTTTACGTGCCAGCTGTTTGATTGAAAGGTGCATTTTAGTAGTTTTTGGTACTTTTGTGCATGCTAGTAAATATAGATATAAATATATACATTTTTGATAATAAAATCTAAAAAAATTTTGGCCACATTTAAAAATTAGTTGATTCCAAGCTAATTCAGTTGTAGTTTTTGGTACTTTTGTATGTGTTAGCAAATATAATTTGTTTTTGATAATAAAATCTATTTGTTTTTTGTTGCAACATTTAAAAATTAGCTGATTCCAAGACATTCGATGGCATTAGTGTATAGTTTATGGTGTGTCGTTGAGCCCTACAAAGTGTTAATACTGTAAGTATTGTACTTTTTACGCGCCAGCTGTTTGATTGTAAGGTGCATTTTAGTTGTAGTTTTTGGTACTTTTGTGCATGCTGGTAAAAATAAATATAAATATATACATTTTTGATAATAAAATCTAAACAATTTTTGGCCACATTTAAAAATTAGTTGATTTCAAGCTGATTCAGTTGTAGTTTTTGGTACTTTTGTATGTGTTAGCAAATATAATTTGTTTTTGATAATAAAATATATATTTTTTTGTTGCAACGTTTAAAAATGAGCTGATTCCAAGACATTCGATGGCATTAGTGTATAGTTTATGGTGTTGGTCATTTCAGTCCTCATGTTGAGCCCTACAAAGTGTTAATACTGTAAGTATTGTACTTTTTACGCGCCAGCTGTTTGATTGTAACGTGCATTTTAGTTGTAGTTTTTGGTAGTTTTGTGTGTGTGCTAGTAAATATAAATAGTTTTTGATGATAAAATCAAATTTTTTTGTGGCAACATTTAAAAATGAGCTGATTCCAAGACATTCGATGGCAGTAGTGTATAATTTATGGTGTGCCGGTCATTTCAGTCCTCATGTTGAGCCCTACAAAGTGTTAATACTGTAAGTATTGCACTTTTTACGCGCCAGCTGTTTGATTGTAACGTGCATTTTAGTTGTAGTTTTTGGTACTTTTGTGTGTTCTAGTAAATATAAATTGTTTTTGACAGTAAAATCAATTTTTTTTTTTGCAACATTTAAAATATAGCTGATTCCAAGCTGATTTAGTTGTAGTTTTTGGCACTTTTGTGTGTTCTAGTAAATATAAATAGTTTTTGATAGTAAAATAAAAAATTTTGTTGGAACATTTAAACATTTCTTGATTCCAAGACATTCGATGGCAGTAGTGTATATATTATGGTGTTACCATTTCAGTCATCATGTTGAACCCTACAAAGTGTTAATACTGTAAGTATTGTACTAATTTTTTTTTTTTTCAACATTTAAAAATTTGCTGATTCCAAGCAGAGTTAGTTGTAGTTTTTGGTACTTTTGCGTGTGTTAGCAAATATAATTTGTTTTTGATAATACATTCTATTTTTTTGTTGCAACATTTAAAAATGAGCTGATTCCAAGACATTAGATGGCAGTAGTGTGCATCCGTCACATGGCAATAAACACCTTTTAGCTCCATTTTGGAGGGGAAAAAAACAAGCCATCCGCGTGACTATTCCACCCGTTTTTATGAAATCCATAAATTCCACTACCTGCGGAGCAAAAGGGATTATTCACATGGAGGTTTTGACCCGAGTTGACCTTTTTCTGCATGACGAGAAGCTAAAAGAGTGAAGACAAATTCCCAGAAGCTTATTTTTTCGTGATCGTCCTCAAGCCACAAACGAAGCCCCCCCCAAAGACTCCGTGATGAAATAAATTGTCTCCGGAACTCCATGGATTCATGTCTGTCGCTCTTTAGTCCGGCCCCGGGCTGAGTTTGAAGAGTTTACGGGGAGTTCAGATTTGTGTTTTATTTGTATTTATTTTTTAACTAAACATGTTTGCCTGCCTGGCCTTAGACGCTGGAGTGAAAAACAAGCCGAGTTACTTCAAAGTCTTATAAAAATGTGGCTTGACTTGAAAGGATGGCGACGCAAATATGTTGCACTTGCCTAAATTTAAAACGCTTTGAGATGGAGCGAAATTCTTTTTAAATATATTTATCACGTTGGGAGGAAAAAATGTTTGGACACCAAAGCACCAAGAAGCTACATACCCTAAATTAGTAGCAAATAGTGTTGTCCCGATACCAATATTTTGGTACCGGTACCAAAATGTATTTCAATATTTCCGGTACTTTTCTAAATAAAGGTGACCACAAAAAATGGCAATATTTGCTTTATTTTAACAAAAAATCTTAGGGTCAATTAAAAATATGTTTCTTATTGCAGGTTTGTCCTTAAATAAAATAGTGAACATATAAGACAATTTGTCTTTTAGTAGTAAGTAAGCAAAAAAAGGCTCCTAATTTAGCTGCTGACATATGCAGTAACATATTGTGTCATTTTCCATTCTATTATTTTGTCAAAATTATGAGGGACAAGCTGTAAAAAATGAGGTATTAATCCACTTGTTCATTTACTGTTAATATCTGCTTACTTTCTGTTTCAACACGTTCTATCTACACTTCTGTTAAAATGTAACAATCACTTATTCTTCTGTTGTTGGATACTTTACATTAGTTTCGGATGATACCACAAATTTAGGTATCGATGCGATACCAAGTAGTTACAGGATCATACATTGGTCATATTCAAAGTCCTTATGTGTGCAGGGACATATTTCCTGAGTTTATAAACATAGAAAAAGATTTTGTGACGGTCAGAAATATCGATCTAATCATAGTAGTATCGACTAGATACGCTCCTGTACTTGGTATCATTACAGTGGATGTCAGGTGTAGATCCGCCCATGGCGTTTGTTTACATTGTGAAGCCGGTGAGCTACGTTTAGGTATTCCTCCTCCTGCAGGGATGATACTTGTAAGAAACATATTTTATTTGTCGCCATGGAGACGAGGATTAGTGATGTAGAAGTAGCTAAAACACTGCAGCCACTGCGTTTCAGTTGTTTTCATCCTCCTTAGTGGGGACATTGTTGATTGTCATGTCATGTTCGGATGTACATTGTCTTTGCTCCACAGTAAGTCTTTGCTGTCGTCCAGCATTCTGTTTTTGTTTACTTTGTAGATAGTTCAGTTCTAGTTTTGTTTTGCATAGCCTTCCCTAAGATTCAATGCCTTTTCTTAGGGGCACTCACCTTTTGTTTATTTTTGGTTTTAGCATTAGACACCTTTTTTACCTGCACACTGCCTACCGCTGTTTCTGACATCTACAAACCCCATAAGAGTTGGGAAATTGTGTTAGATGTAAATATAAACGGAATACAATGATTTGCAAATAATTTCCAACCCATATTCAGTTGAATATGCTACAAAGACAACATATTTGATGTTCAAACTGATAAACATTTTTTTTTTTGCAAATAATCATTAACTTTAGAATTTGATGCCAGCAACACGTGACAAAAAAGTTGTGAA
Organism: Nerophis lumbriciformis; assembly: GCF_033978685.3. Lineage (NCBI taxonomy): Eukaryota > Metazoa > Chordata > Actinopteri > Syngnathiformes > Syngnathidae > Nerophis > Nerophis lumbriciformis. Next base: position 47,057 of record NC_084586.2, read on the forward strand.
AGGTGGCAATAAATACTGATAAAGTTGAGGAATGCTCATCAAACACTTATTTGGAACATCCCACAGGTGAACAGGCAAATTGGGAACAGGTGGGTGCCATGATTGGGATGGGGTGAGGGTCACCACTTTGTCAACAAATGCGTGAGCAAATTGTTGAACAGTTTAAGAAAAACATTTCTCAACCAGCTATTGCAAGGAATTTAGGGATTTCACCATCTACGGTCCGTAATATCATCAAAGGGTTCAGAGAATCTGGAGAAATCACTGCACGTAAGCAGCTAAGCCCGTGACCTTCGATCCCTCAGGCTGTACTGCATCAACAAGCGACATCAGTGTGTAGAGGATATCACCACATGGGCTCAGGAACACTTCAGAAACCCACTGTCAGTAACTACAGTTGGTCGCTACATCTGTAAGTGCAAGTTAAAACTCTCCTATGCAAGGCGAAAACCGTTTATCAACAACACCCAGAAACGCCGTCGGCTTCGCTGGGCCTGAGCTCATCTAAGATGGACTGATACAAAGTGGAAAAGTGTTCTGTGGTCTGACGAGTCCACATTTCAAATTGTTTTTGGAAACTGTGGACGTCGTGTCCTCCGGACCAAAGAGGAAAAGAACCATCCGGATTGTTATAGGCGCAAAGTTGAAAAGCCAGCATGTGTGATGGTATGGGGGTGTATTAGTGCCCAAGACATGGGTAACTTACACATCTGTGAAGGCACCATTAATGCTGAAAGGTACATACAGGTTTTGGAGCAACATATGTTGCCATCCAAGCAACGTTACCATGGACGCCCCTGCTTATTTCAGCAAGACAATGCCAAGCCACGTGTTACATCAACGTGGCTTCATAGTAAAAGAGTGCGGGTACTAGACTGGCCTGCCTGTAGTTCAGACCTGTCTCCCATTGAAAATGTGTGGTGCATTATGAAGCCTAAAATAGCAGAAGGGAGACCCCCGGACTGTTGAACAACTTAAGCTGTACATCAAGCAAGAATGGGAAAGAATTCCACCTGAGAAGCTTCAAAAATGTGTCTCCTCAGTTCCCAAACGTTTACTGAGTGTTGTTAAAAGGAAAGGCCATGTAACACAGTGGTGAACATGCCCTTTCCCAACTACTTTGGCACGTGTTGCAGCCATGAAATTCTAAGTTAATTATTATTTGCAAAAAAAAAAAATAAAGTTTATGAGTTTGAACATCAAATATGTTGTCTTTGTAGTGCATTCAATTGAATATGGCTTGAAAAGGATTTGCAAATCATTGTATTCCGTTTATATTTACATCTAACACAATTTCCCAACTCATATGGAAACGGGGTTTGTACAAAGCAATTACCTACCTGCTGCCACCTACTGATATGGAAGAGTATTACACGGTTACTCTGCCGAGCTCTAGACAGCACCGACACTCAACAACAACACATCATTTGCAGACTATAATTACTGGTTTGCAAAAAATATTTTTAACCCAAATAGGTGAAATTAGATCATCTCCCACGGCACACCAGACTGTATCCCGAGGCACACGAGTGCACAGTGGTCGAAAAACACTGACATAGATGATAACAATGCTTATTTTCAGGTATTACCTCAATATGTAGTTTGCAGTGCATCTTACACAGAGATGTTCTCCCTGCAACACCTCCATTTCTGGCCTTTCGCGGATTTTCTGGCCATATGTTTTTGCACTAATCATAATTACTGTTCTGGAAGGCAGCTGTGTGCAGTGGAACAGCTCCAGCGCGGTGAGTTCACTGTCACTGTGGAGAGTCCCTCTGCTGGAGTAATAAGCAGTGGCGGTACGGCAGTGGTGAGCCACCTCCTTGCATTGTCACCCTTGTGTGTGTGTGTGTGTGTGTGTGTGTGTGTGTGTGTGTGTGTGTGTGTGTGTGTGTGTGTGTGTGTGTGTGTGTGTGTGTGTGTGTGTGTGTGTGTGTGTGTGTGTGTGTGTGCATGTGTGTGTGAGAGACAGCGAGGCTCTGTGATGCTTCATAATCAAGCGAAGGCGTCCAAGCATGCCGAGCAGCTGGACCGGGCTCATATTAGTATGCCTTCGGTGTGGCGCCGGCTCTCGCCCGTCACAGTTTAAATAGCAAACACAGGCTGCTCGGGCTTTTTGCTCCTTTTCACTGCTTTTGGCTCAAAAAAAAGATGCTCACAAAACATTCATTAACATGCCACACCGCAAGAATGGCGATGGAGCGCAGGCCTCAACCGACGGCATTTAAAAAAAAATGGTAGGATGCGTTATCATTCGGTAGACTGCGATGTAAACAAAAGGATTTAACATGTAACAAGTTGTCACAAGTCATCTGCGGCCTCGTTACGACTACATTTGCACGGGTTTATTTGGTTCTGGGGAGCAGCTCGTAATTTCAGCTCGTATTGCGAAACAGCGTTTTGATTGATTGATTGAAACTTTTATTAGTAGATTGTACGGTACAGTACATATTCTGTACAATTGACCACTTAAATGGTAACTTGTTTAAGTTGGGGTCCACGCTAATCAATTCATGGTATGTCACTAAAATAAAAAATAAACATATATATATATATATATATATTGTGGAGAATGCATATATGTTTAAGAGTTCCTTCTCCATTCATAGCCATGTTTGGATCAGCTAGTACTTTTCCTTTGTATATTCTACCAATGTCTCTTTCATCTTCAGATGACTGTTTAGTGTCGTAAACCATCATAATGTAAAGACAACCCCCACGTCTCTCCTTATCAGTGTTGCGAGGGGGAGAGCGGGGGGGCGGGGTGGAGGGCTTTCTTTGTGTGCAAGGAGTTGGCTTTTCCGTTTGAATGACAGATCAACGAGAGTAGCCGATATGAATGCATTGGTGAAGCTGATCTCCTAAAGCTTTAGTAAAACTTGAAAATATTCCTATTCCGTCTTGATGGTCCTTCTTACTCAGCATATATGTCATGGAAAGAACTCGGGATTGACCAGTAACTTAGATTCCCTGGGAGGAAGAGCTGGTCTGACGCAACAATTTATATTTGTATTTTTTTTTTTTTTAATTCCGGGATTCATTTAATATATATATATATATATATATATATATATATATATATATATATATATATATATATATATATATATATATATATATATATATATATTTATTTTTTTTCTCAATTAATTAATTAATTTATTTATTTATTTATTATTTAACTTGGGACTTCCCATGGCCCGGATTTTGGACCGCTGTCGGGCCGGAGTTTGGGCACCACTTTTCTAAATAGTTGTATTATTAGCTAATTATTAGCTATTAATAAAACTATTCACAACTCTTCCAAAAAAAATAGCCCTTGGCTATTATCAGCTCCGCGCACAACACTGTAAAGTGCCTCTCATTTAAAACTTGTGAGCCGCGTTAACATTAAACTTTTATAATACGTCTGGAGCCACAAAATATTGTATAATATAATATAATACCCGTGATTTATTGGTATGCCAACAAAAAAAGGAAACACCAATATGAAGTAAGTTTATCAAAAGTGTGCACAAAAACTGTATTTTTTTTTTATGTAATCCTAACAAACAAAGAAGACATTAGAAGCAGGAGCGCAGACACAATGTTAAGGTTTTCTCCCGGTATCTTTTCAGCAAGACCCGCAGACAAGCACGCTAGAATGACTCAGGATCAGATGTGACATGTTAGACTGGTCACACGGAACGGCTCCTTCCTCCGCCTTGACACATGCTGTCATTAGAGTCAACATGGCCGTCTGTCTCGCCAAGCATCACCGTCACCTGGATGGAGCCTTTCCTTTAGCTCCTTCTTGACACGCCTGACACATGTAGAAGGTTTTATTACTTTGCATGCAGTTGCAATTCTAAGATGTTAGATGGCAGTAGTGTATAGACTACTGTGTGTTCCCGCAGACGGGAAGTAGTCTTTGCCGTTCAGTTGAATCTGCTAGTGTTGTCTTTTGTGGAGTCCTACAAAGTGTTTGTATTGCAAGTATTGTACTTATTGTCACCTCCTCTCTTATTTGGACTTTCCCTGATTACATGGCATCAGCTGTTTCTAAAGGGAGGGGGGGTCGTAAACAGCCGTCGCCCTTGGCCACAAAACAGTTCAAAGAAAAGATGCCTGGAGCTTGCGTCCGGTCCTGCTTCCTCTCCGCTTTGTCGATCTCGGGTCAAGACAAGATGAAGTGAAGGGAAGTGTGGAGTGAATTATATCTATATAGCGCTTTTCTCTAGTGACTCAAAGCGCTTTTACATAGTGAAACCCAATATCTAAGTTACATTTAAACCAGTGTGGGTGGCACTGGGAGCAGGTGGGTAAAGTGTCTTGCCTAAGGACACAACAACAGTGACCAGGATGGCGGAAGCGGGGATCGAACCTGGAACCCTCAAGTTGCTGGCACGGCCACTCTACCAACCGAGCTATACCGCCCGAATTCTATGCCTCCTCTTTTATTTGGACTTTCCCTGATTACATGGCATCAGCTGTTTCTAAAGGGAGGGGGGGTCGTAAACAGCCGTCGCCCTTGGCCACAAAACAGTTCAAAGAAAAGATGCCTGGAGTTTGCTTCCTGTCCTGCTTCCTCTCCGCTTTGTAGATCTCGGGTCGAGACGAGATCTTCCTGTGGATTACAATAGATCAAAGAAACCGACACCTTCATGTCGCTTCCCATCGTACACAGTGGAGTTTTACAAGCCTTTTGCTTGGTGAGATCAAAGACAGCTTTTGTCCTCTCGCCGGGAACTCATGGAACCAAAAAGTTTTGTGATAACTTACATACAATTATTCTGAAACTTATCACACACCGACTCATTTATCACCACGTGCATCTTAGTCGTAGTTCTTATTACCAAATTTGGAGGTGTTGAAATCGCCATGTAAAATTGCTAATGCTAATCTTTAGCATGTCTATGGCAAAGACAATGTAAATTAGCATTTAGCTAGTGCATTTTGTAGGTTTGAGCGCCTTTTTCCTTGTTTTTTTATGAGCCAAACAATTGTAAGATTACCGAGAAGAGTTTGCTCTGAGTGCTTGACCGTTTCAACCAGGTAGTACCGACTGAATTCGGTTAGTTCCTAGAAAATATACGGGCGCTCAAAAAAATAAATGTAAGTCAGAATCGACATTATTTATTTCTACTCTAGATCAATTCACAATTTAAGTACCGTATTTTCCGGACCGTAGGGCGCACCGAAATATAAGGCGCACTGCTGAAGAAATGGTCTATTTTTCATATATAAGAAGCACCGGATTATAAGGCGCATTAAAGGAGTCATATTATTTTTATTTTTTTTCTAAATGTAAAACACTTCCTTGTGGTCTACATAACATGTAATGGTAGTTCTTTGGTCAAAATGTTGCATAGATGATGTTTTACAGGTCATCTTCAAGTCGCTTTCTGACAGTCGCTTCAGGATGCGCCGTTTTGTGGGCGCTCTTATTTACGTGGCTCACCTTCAGCGGCGTCTTCTCCCCGTCATCTTTGTTGTAGCAGTGTAGCGTGCAAGGACGGGAGTGGAAGAAGTGTCAAAAGATGGAGCTAATGTTAGAATAATTGTATCTAAGTTATCACAAAACTTTGTGTTTCCATGAGTTCCCAGGGGGAGGACAAAAGCTGTCTTTGAACCTACCAAGAAGAAGGCTTGTAAAACTCCACTGTGTAGGATGGGAAGCAACATGAAGGTGTTCTGTTTCTTTCATGTATTGTAATCCACAGAAAGATTTTGTCTTGACCCAAGAACTACAAAAGCGGAGAGGAAGCAGGACCAGACTCCCCTCCAGGCAACCTTTTCTGTGAACTGTTTTACCACCTCTTCTTTCAACTGTTTTACGACCTTTTCTTTGAACTGTTTTAATCAAAGGCGATGGCTGTTTATGACCCCCGTCCCTTAGAAACAGCTGTTGCCATGTAATCAGGGAAAGTCCAAATAAAAATATTTCGCCAGAGCGTGTAGAGACACTGTAGTGTCTATGTGTTTCTCCTCATTGAGCTAAATTTAATTCTGTCTCTGTTTAATTCCTTGTTTCTTGTCTTGTTTAATAGATGTCATCAGTGTTTGAACCTGACAGCTAACTGTTTTAATGACATTCAGACTTTACTTAAATCAATAACGGAACAGCATCTCTTCATCCGTGGCTCACTAGTGCAACAACAACAAGTGTCCCGTGAAAAACCGTCCCACCGGAACTCTCCAATAACTAAAGTTCCTCGGGTGAATAATATAAACTCACTACACCGGTATGTTTTAGCGCTTTCATGGCGAGTTTACTGACAGATATAAGTAAGAACTTTACACTACTTTATATTAGAAATGGCAACAGCGAAGGATGAATGTCCCATAACAAGAAGATAGAGAAAAAGAAGAAGCTTATCGACTATGGTGTCGGAACGCACATTTTCAGGATTTATGCAGATCCCAAATACAGATCAGCAGGTACCAGAAGGTAAGAAAAGTTGCTTTTGCATAATATTGCGAAACAAAACGCCAGATAATATGTCTTACCTTATACACACACTATAATAATACTCCTATGCACAGTACAATCCATCAAGCGGTGCGGCTTCATAACTTACCAAAGCCGTACTAAAACATTTTGATACATTTTTGAGTGCCGTGTGTAATGTTCTATATTCTCAATGGAATATATAAAATGTTGGGTTTGTTTACTTGAGTCATATGGCAGTCTACACGTATCTCGTATGTGTGACTGCCATCTACTGGTCACACTTATCATTTTCACCATGTGCCGAATAAAATAGCTTTGAGGTCGGTAAGCACAACCAGAATTATCCCGCACATTAGGCGCTCCGGGTTATAAGGCGCACTGTCGAGTTTTGAGAAAATGGAAGGATTTTAAGTGAGCCTTATAGTCCGGAAAATTTGTTATTTCAGTGAAGGTTTGTACCTTTTGAATGCAATATAAGTGCTATACAGTACTGTGTGTCAAAAAACATATCAAGTGGGTGATGAATTAGCTGTCTCTTCATTCACAAGCCTCTGCATACAGAGGACACACAAGAAAGTCATTTCGGTGCCCTCACAAACGATCAGAAATCACAAAAATCCATAACGACCATCATGCTCACATTTTAAAAAGTGAAATCCACTTACCGTGAATTCCGTAATATAAGCCGTTACTTTTTTCCCCACGCTTTGAACCCTGCAGCTTATGAAATGGTGCGGCTAATATATGGATTTTTTTCTTAATTATCCGCCATAAAGTTTTGTATTCAACAGATTGTTGTCATATTACACCGACAGAGACACTGAAAATGTGTGTTATTGTTTACATTAGGCGCGCCGGGTTATAAGGCACATTGAGAAAATGGAAGGATTTTAAATATACTCGTTAAATAAAACCCTCTGCCTTGTTTTTAATGAATACTTAGGCCTACTACGCTACTGTATTTTAATGTTGGTCATTGTACTTGGAGAGCCGAGTGTTTTCATGGTGGTAAAAGTTTGACAATCCAAAGTATTCCAGTAGGAGTGAAGCTCTTTTGTTGTCAAGTGAACAAAGTCAAAGTGTTTTTTGCAGAACATTTTAATATTAATGACAACTTGCCCGCGTTCAAAATGTACAGCGGCATAAGAAAAGCACGCCAAGAATCTGGATTGGAAGGCGAGCTTGTTTCTGCTTTTTCCTCGCTCTCTCGCCCGCGGCGTCACTTTGAGTCGCTTATCGTCTTTCCCACGATATAAACAGCGTGCCTGCCAAATCACGTTATTCCATTCTGGCATACCGCCGATGAGCATGGTGCAGATGGAGAAGATCTTCTCGGCGTCCGTGTTGGCGCACACGTTGCCAAAGCCGACGCTGGTCAGGCTGCTGAGGGTGAAGTAGAGGGCGGCGATGTACGAGCTGCGCACCGACGGGCCGCCGACTGTGTTGTTGACATAGGGCAGGGGTCGGCAACCCAAAATGTTGAAAGAGCCATATTGGACCAAAAATACTGGAGCTGCAAAAAATGAAAAGCCATATTACATACAGATAGTGTGTCATGAGATATAAACTGAATTAAGAGGACTTAAAGGAAACTAAATGAGCTCAAATATAGCTACAAATGAGGCATAGTGATGCAATATGTACATATAGCTAGCCTAAATAGCATGTTAGCATCGATTAGCTTGCAGTGACCAAATATGTCCGATTAGCACTCCACACAAGTCAATAACATCAACAAAACTCACCTTTGTGCATTCATGCACAACCTTAAAAGTTTGGTGGACAAAATGAGACAGAAAAAGAAGTGGCATAAAACACGTCCTAGAACGTCAGAGAAAGTTATACATGTAAACAAACTAAGGTGAGTTCAAGGACCGCCAAAATTAGTAGGACAAAACGGCGCTCGCCAAATACTGGAATCAGTGAAGCTGACAGTGTGCTTTATAACAATTAGGGAGGTTTGTGTCATGTTTGTCCTCCTACACAAACCATATTAAAACCAAAAATATATTTTTTTCCTCTCATCTTTTTCCATTTTTCATACATTTTTTAAAAAAGCTCCAGAGAGCCACTAGGGCGGCGGTAAAGAGCCGCATGCGGCTCTAGAGCCGCGGGTTGCCGACCCCTGACATAGGGCATCTCCAGGCGTTTGCCCAGCTCATGGAGCCATCCTTGGGGAAGAGACGGGAGGACAACAGGGTGACATTAACTAAATCATCCAGACGAGAGATAAATTGTATTATTATGTTTATCTTACCTAAAATTAAATATATTTATAATTTAAAAAAATAAGAAAAAAAACATACATTTTTACTATATTTTGCTAAAAACATCAAAATTAATTTTATTTTTATTTGTATTTTTTCTGACTCCTTATTACATCCAGCCATAGAATTATACATTAAACTAATTAATTTAAATTATAATAATTCCTTTAAAATGACCATATTTAATTATTAAAATAATTGCTTGTTTATCAACAACTTTAGCATTTTATTCATTACATTTTGAAGCTCTCAGAAGCCAAGTTATGTTATATTCCTTAAGATTTATTTATGCAAGTTTGAAGTATCAATTATCTAAACCCAGTTTTGTTTGCATATTTTCAGGATGTAGATATATATTCATCCATCTATTTTCCTACCGCTTATTCACTTCGGGGTCGCGGGGGGCGCTGGAGCCTATCTCAGCTACAATCGGGCGGAAGGCGGGGTACACCCTGGACAAGTATATATATATACAAACCCTGTTTCCATATGAGTTGGGAAATGGTGTTAGATGTAAATATAAACGGAATACAATGATTTGCAAATCATTTTCAAGCCATATTCAGTTGAATATGCTACAAAGACAACATATTTGATGTTCAAACTCATAAACTTTTTTTTTTTTGCAAAGAATCATTAACTTTAGAATTTGATGCCAGCAACACGTGACAAAGAAGTTGGGAAAGGTGGCAATAAATACTGATAAAGTTGAGGAATGCTCATCAAACACTTATTTGGAACATCCCACAGGTGAACAGGCAAATTGGGAACAGGTGGGTGCCATGATTGGGTATAAAAGTAGATTCCATGAAATGCTCAGTCATTCACAAACAAGGACGGGGCGAGGGTCACCACTTTGTCAACAAATGCGTGAGCAAATTGTTGAACAGTTTAAGAAAAACATTTCTCAACCAGCTATTGCAAGGAATTTAGGGATTTCACCATCTACGGTCTGTAATATCATCAAAGGGTTCAGAGAATCTGGAGAAATCACTGCAGATGAGCAGCTACGCCCGGGACCTTGGATCCCTCAGGCTGTACTGCATCAACAAGCGACATCAGTGTGTAAAGGATATCACTACATGGGCTCAGGAACATTTCAGAAAACCACTGTCAGTAACTACAGTTGGTCGCTACATCTGTAAGTGCAAGTTAAAACTCTTCTATGCAAGGCGAAAACAGTTTATCAACAACACCCAGAAACGCCGTCGGCTTCGCTGGGCCTGAGCTCATCTAAGATGGACTGATACAAAGTGGAAAAGTGTTCTGTGGTCTGACGAGTCCACATTTCAAATTGTTTTTGGAAACTGTGGACGTCGTGTCCTCCGGACCAAAGAGGAAAAGAACCATCCGGATTGTTATCGGCGCAAAGTTGAAAAGCCAGCATCTGTGATGGTATGGGGGTGCATTAGTGCCCAAGACATGGGTAACTTACACATCTGTGAAGGCGCCATTAATGCTGAAAGGTACATACAGGTTTTGGAGCAACATATGTTGCCATCCAAGCAACGTTACCATGGACGCCCCTGCTTATTTCAGCAAGACAATGCCAAGCCACGTGTTACATTAAGGTGGCTTCATAGTAAAAAGTGCGGGTACTAGACTGGCCTGCCTGTAGTCCAGACCTGTCTCCCATTGAAAATGTGTGGCACATTATGAAGCCTAAAATAGCACAACTTAACAACTTAAGCTGTACATCAAGCAAGAATGGGAAAGAATTCCACCTGAGAAGCTTAAAATGCTTAATGTGTCTCCTCAGTTCCCAAACGTTTACTGAGTGTTGCTAAAAGGAAAGGTGAACATGCCCTTTCCCAACTACTTTGTCACGTGTTGCAGCCATGAAATTCTAAGTTAATTATTATTTGCAAAAAAAAGGTAAAGTTTATGAGTTTGAACATCAAATATCTTGTCTTTGTAGTGCATTCAATTCAATATGGGTTGAAAATGATTTGCAAATCATTGTATTGTTTATATTTACATCTAACACAATTTCCCAACTCATATGGAAACGGGGTTTGTATATATGCAATACTTGACTAAATATACTCCTCCACTCTTGACCACGCCCCCAACCACGCCCCCACCCCACCCCAACCACGCCCCCAACCCCCACCTCCCGAAATCGGAGATCTCAAGGTTGGCAAGTATGAGAAAACATACTGTGCAAAGGTTTGTTTAGAAACTAATATAATGACATGGTCTCATAACATGCAACATGAGATGTTTCAAACCTACTTTTGATATAATGTTGATGCTTATTGCTTACAGCTTATGAAAACTTTCAATTGAAAGCCACACAAACGGAGGACTGGGCCAACATGGCCGTCTCACTTCGTTTCTTATTGTGCAGCAGGCAAACAAAGAGGAGAACAGCGGGACATGCAATCAGGCCCTGGAAATTGAGAGCATGAATTAAACATTAGATGTTACTTTTTTTTTTTACATATATATATATTTTCTTTTAGTCCGCACGGAACCAAGGAGTCACAATGGGCACCGACTTTGATTAGAAAAAGCGAGGATTTATTTTAATATTCCAGCCGGTGGATGTTGTGTTTTACTTTTTTTATTGGGAGAGCACCTCCACGGAGATGTTAGCCAGCCCCTCGCTCTGACTAATAAGATGTTGTTTTTCCACCGTGTTCCGCAGACTTTCTAACGAGAGAGTCCTGCAGTTTTTTGTGCGGCGTGACACACGCGGGAGCTTTTCAACCTTTAGCACGCAGGTGCGAAAGAAGCTGTTTAGTGTCAAATGTACAGTACGGCGTTGTGCAGACTTTGAAAACATGTGACAGGGCGGACTTTAAAAAAGTACAGTATGTTAAAAAAAACATACTTTTTTTTCCAATTAAAAAATTTAAAAAAAAAAAAGCTTAAAGATACAATAACACTGCATTAACTGACTTATATATTTAGTAGAGATGTCCGATAATATCAGACTGCCGATATTATCGGCTGATAAATGCTTTAAAATGTAATATCGGAAATTATCGGGTGGCCGTATAAACAACTTTAACACTGTTACAAATATGTGCCACACTGTGAATCCACACCAAACAAGAATGACAAACACATTTCGGGAGAACATCCGCACCGTAACACAGCATAAACGCAACAGAACAAATACCCAGAAGCCCTTGCAGCACTAACTCTTCCGGGACGTTACAACCAACCCTGCCCACCTCAACCTCCTCATGCTCTCTCAGGGAGAGCGTGTCCCAAATCCCAAGCTGCTGTTTTGAGGCATGTTAAAAAAAAAAAATGCACTTTGTGACTTCAATAATAAATATGGCAGTGCCATGTTGGCATTTCTTTTCCCATAACTTGAGTTGATTTATTTTGGAAAACCTTGTTAAATTGTTTAATGCATCCAGCGGGGCATGGCAACAAAATTAGGCATAATAATGTGTTAATTCCACGATTGTATATATCGGTATCGGTTGATATCGGAATCGGTAATTAAGAGTTGGACAATATCGGAATATCGGCAAAAAAGCCATTATCGGACATCTCTAATATTTAGTAAGTTACATTTATCATAGAATGCATTATTATAAATAGATAGTAAATACTAATAATTAAAAAAATATATATAGACATATTGTTAATTTACTATTATTATTATTATTTTTATTTATTTAATTGATTTATCTTTAAATATTATTATTACTTTGTTTTGTTTTCTTGCGGTTTTTTCTTTTTATTTGGGTGGGGGCGAGGGTGGCATGGGGACATAAACAAAAAATATTTTGATATTTAGGGCAGACAATAGATATATTATTTATGCAAATGTGATGACAAATTAAATGGAATAAAAATAATGCATTACTAATGTAATTTTTAAAGATTTTTCTAAGATATTATTTAAATGAACAATTATGAGAGAAAAAAATCCCATTTAATTATTTTTTTTCCGACCATATGTCTCATTATTTTTTTAGTCCATGTTTGATTGTTTATATATTTTTTTTAATAGTCATCAGCTTTTAGTGTGACAGTCGTTTTAATTTATGTATCATTTTATTCAATAATTAAACAAACATTAAAAAAGTATGTTGGAGTTGGGGGGTTGGTGGAGGGAGCAGTGATGAAGTCATCTAAAATAATTTGTGTTAAAAGGGGGCAGATAAATTATAAGAATATTATTCTTCCATCTGCTTCTTTCTGATCCCGGTAATATATAAGAAACGAAAAAACAATGAAAGTGTCGACTGTACGTGGCTTGTATGTATGCATTTTCATGAAAGGAATAAAAAGAAATGATGATGATGACTGACTAAAAATGTATTCTTAAACTAAAAAGACCCTCCCTGACCACCTGAGGGCACCACAGACTGTGGATGTTTTAAAAAAGGCTCACAAACCCTTCTTTTTAAATAAGCCTTTTTTTTTTATGGCGGTATAGCAAAGGTTGGTAGAGTGGCCGTGCCATCAACCTGAGGGTTGCAGGTTCAATCCCCGCTTCCGCCATCCTAGTCACTGCCGTTGTGTCCTTGGGCAAGACACTTTACCCACCTGCTCCCAGTGCCACCCACACTGGTTTAAATGTAACTTAGATATTGGGTTTTCACTATGTAAAGCGCTTTGAGTCACTAGAAAAAAGCGCTATATAAATATAATTCACTTCACTTCACTTTATAGATATATGCATACTAGTTCTAGCTATTAGGCTGTTCTAGTTTTTATTTGTATTTATTTTTATTATCTTTTTATTTTTATTTTTTTTAATACACTGTAGCACTTTGAGGTTGTTTACTCAATGTAAAGTGCGTTTTACAAATAAAATCTATTATTATTATTATTATTATTATTATTAAAAACAAACAAAAAAACTATTTTTTTAAATATGTTTTTTTTTTAAAAACAATTTTAGATAATTTAAGAAAATTATTAATCATGATTCTACGGAGCCCCCAAAGGGACATGGGGGAAAAACATTTTTTAATAATTTTTTATATACATATTTTTTTTTAGACATGTATCTCGTGCGCACGAGAAACTTTTTATAAAGTTATAAAAAAAATGTATAATTTTTAATTTTTTAGTCATGTATCTCGCGCACGAAAAATCATCTCGTGAGCACGAAAAACTTTCTTAACATGTCTCAAAAAAAAAAAAAATCATAAAAAAAAAAAAAATCCCCCCTTTAGGGGCTCTGTACGATTCGGATGTGAATTGATTTTTTTTGTTTTTAATTTCCCATTCCTGGAAGGAAAATACAGTAAAATCATACACTTGGCCCTTGGCCCTTGACTGAAGGATGAAGGATGGCATTAGAACATGTCCTCCTGCTGTAAAGATCCTCCCTGACCACCTGAGAGCACCACAGACTGTGGATGCTTTTAAAAAAGGCTTACAAACCCTTCTTTTTAAATAAGCCTTTTTTGTATTATTATAGATATATGCATACTAGTTCTAGCTATTAGGCTGTTCTAGTTTTTATATTTATTTATTTTTATTATCTTTTTATTTTTATTATTTTTAATACACTGTAGCACTTTGAGGTTGTTTACTCAATGTAAAGTGCTTTTTTTACAAAAACAATCTATTGTTATTATTATTATTATTATTAAAAACAAACAAAACAAATATTTTTTTTTAAATATATATTTTTTCAAAAAACTATTTTAGATAATTTAAGAAAATTATAAATCACGATTCTACGGAGCCCCTAAAGGGACATGGGGGAAAACAATTTTTTTATCATTTTTCATTTTTTTTAATTTTTTTTAGACATGTATCACGAGAAACTTTTAAAAAAGTTATAAAAAAAAATAAAAAATGTTTTGTGTAATTTTTACTTAATTTGTATTTTTTTTAGGCATGTATCTCTCGTGCTCGAGATACATGTCTAAAAAAAAATAATTTTTTAAAAATTATTATTATTTTATTTTTATTTTTATTTTGTATAACTTTATAAAAAGTTTAAAAAAAATAAAAATAAAATAAAATTCTAAAAATAAAAAAAATCCCCTCTTTAGGGGCTCCGTACGATTCGGATGTGAATTGATTTTTCTGTTTTTAATTTCCCATTCCTGGAAGGAAAATACAGTAAAATCATACACTTGGCCCTTGGCCCTTGGCCCTTGACTGAAGGATGAAGGATGGCATTAGAACATGTCCTCCTGCTGTACAATAACAAGATTAGCTTACGGGTGCAAAAGTTCCAGATTCTTCCATGCGAGACCTTCTGCTCCTGATGACTCGCTGACAAGCCCAGCCAGAGTTTTACATCCAGGAGACGGGAGAGGCCCGACTTTTCATACTGGAGCTGCAGAAATTCCTGTCTCGGCAGCACAGTGTGCCGACTGTTGGCGTTACAGTGACGGACGCTTCCTATATTTAGTTTACCGGCCCCTGGTCTTAAAATAGTTCAGCGGGAGAGACCCTTCAATGGCGCTGGGGGTCCCTCAGGCTTGCAAACACAGCGAGTATTGTGCTGCCCTGGAATCCTGGGAACAGTTTCATACCCAGGACATTTGAGATGATAGTTACTGTAAGAAAGATATACACATACTAGTTAAGTCTGTGTGGTTTTTGTTTAGTTTCTTGGAGGGAAAATTGCGGAGAAAGTTCTGGAACCTCAAACCCGACAACTCAGTTACATTCCAGTGGAATTTTCTCACCAACTACTTTGTTTTTTAGACCTCGAAAAGTCTTCAAAGTTAGAATTAGAGCCCAAATGGGATGGCTGTGTTTGGGGGGAGGGGAAGTCCATATATGGTCAGTAAGGGTGCTTCAAAAAATCAATTCACATCCAATTCGCAATTTTCTTTAAAAAAAAAACGTTTTGCAGTCATTAATTTACTCAAAACTAGGTGACAAAAATTATAGTAATAATTTAGTGCACACATAGATATTTTTTAATCAACTACAAAAAGTTGGCACGTTGTGTAAATGGTAAATAAAAACAGAATACAATGATTTGCAAATCCTTTTCAACTTATATTCAATTGAATAGACTGCAAAGACAAGATATTTAACGTTCCAACCGGCAAACTTTGTTATTTTTTGCAAATATTATCTCATTTGGAATTTGATGCCTGCGACATGTTTCAAAAAAAGCTGGCACAGGTGGCAAAAAAGACTGAGAAAGTTGAGGAATGCTCATCAAAACACTTATTTGGAACATCCCACAGGTGAACAGGCTAATTGGGAACAGGTGGGTGCCATGATTGGGTATGAAAGCAGCTTCCGTGAAATGCTCAGTCGTTCACAAACAAGGATGGGGCGAGGGTCACCGCTTTGTGAACAAATGGGTGAGCAAATTGTTTAAGAACAACATTTCTCAACGAGCTATTGCAAGGAATTTAGGGATTTCACCATTTACGGTCCGTAATATCCTCAAAAGGTTCGGAGAATCTGGAGAAATCACTGCACGTAAGCGATGATATTACGGACCTTCGCTCCCTCAGGCGGTACTGCATCAAAAAGCGACATCAGTGTGTAAAGGATATCACCACATGGCCTCAGGAACACTTCAGAAAACCACTGTCAGTAACTACAGTTCGCCGCTACATCTGTAAGTGCAAGTTAAAACTCTACTATGCAGAGCGAAAGCCATTTATCAACAACACCCAGAAACGCCGCCAGCTTTTTTTTGTATTAAATGACTGATGCAAAGTGGAAAAGAGTTCTGTGGTCTGACAAGTCCACTTTTCAACTTGTTTTTGGAAACTGTGGACGTCGTGTCCTCCGGAACAAAGAGGAAAAGAACCATCCGGACTGTTCTAGGTGCAAAGTTCAAAAGCCAGCATCTGTGATGGTATGGGTGTGCATTAGTGCCCAAGACATGGGTAACTTGTGGGCTTTGTACCGAGGATGTCGTTGTGGCTTGTGCAGCCCTTTGAGACACTTTTGATTTAGGGCTATATAAATAAAGATTGATTGATTGATTGAACTTACACATCTGTGAAGGCACCACTAATGCTGAAAGGTACATACAGGTTTTGGAGCAACATATGTTGCCAACCAAAAGCAACGTTATCATGGACGCCCCTGCTTATTTCAGCAAGACAATGCCAAGATATGTGTTACAACAGCGTGGCTTCACAGTCAAAGAGTGCGGGTACTAGACTGGCCTGCCTGTAGTTCCAGACCAGTAAAGAATGTGAAACTGTGAAATGTGAACGGCAACCACCGTGACTGTTTTTAAAATTGCAACATTGGACATAATTACAAGTTAAGGCGCTAAGGGCATTCATTAAGTTCTAACCCCCAGCATGTCAGTTTTCTGCTAATTACAACACTTTTTTTTTGTATTAAATTCCAATTCCCAGCGCAGCTTTAAGAGTAATTACAGTGCAAACGTGTGCAGGCCGCCAGCCAGAAGGCAATAAAAAAAAAGCAGACCACTGGCCGCCTTAAGTGTGGAAGGGATCAAACGATTGCTGGAAGCTGTGATAATGAATAATAGATGGCGGCAATGTGCGCTTTTAACACGGCAACTGGGTGTTTACTCCTGCCGGAGCCACATTGAACTTCTCCATATTTTGGCAGGAGAAGATTGAAAAAAGAAAAGAAAAAATAGAATCGACCTTTCTTGGGTGTTTTTCCTTCCACTGTGGGAGTGGAGTAATCTGCACCTAAATAAAGAGTCTGGGCAGAAGAGCCCCGAGGCGGCAAAACACCTGCTTCGTATTCTGAGGTGCATTTCTCCTCTGAGCCACAAGCCAGTGGGACACATTTCCATGTAGAGTGGACCCTCTCTATGGAAGTAGAATTGTCTCACATAGACTTATATAAATATATCAATATGATATTAATACATATGCATATATTAATAAATATACAAATACAAACACAAATGTGATATGCAAATACATCAATAATTTGTATAAATAAACGCGCATTTGTAAATATATTTTTGAGATTTGAAAATATACACAAATAAAATGTATAAATATAAAAATGTGACATACAAATAAATCAAGAATTTGTATTACAAATTTTTATATTTATACATTTTATTTGTATATATTTTCAAATCTCAAAAATATATCTACAAATATGCGTTTATTTATACAAATTTTATATAAATTAACATGTATTTGTAGATATATTTTTGAGATTTGAAAATGTACACAAATAAAATGTATAAATATAAAAAAAAGTGACATACGAATAAATTAAGAATTTGTATGAATAAACGCGTACTTGTATGTATATATTTTTGAGATTTGAAAATATACACAAATAAAATGTATAAATATGAAAATGTGACATACAAATAAATCAAGAATTTGTATGAACAAACGTGTATTTCTAGATATATTTTTGAGATTTGAAAATATACACAAATAAAATGTATAAATATAAAAATGTGACATACAAATAAATCAATCATTTTTATAAATAAACGTGTATTTGTAAATATATTTTTGAGATTTGAAAATATATACAAATACAATTCAGAAATATAAAAATGTGACATACACATAAATCAAGAATTTGTATAAATAAATGGGTATTTGTAGATATATTTTTGAGATTTGAAAATATACACAAATAAAATGTATAAATATAATAATGTGACATGCGAATAAATCAAGAATTTGTATAAATAAACACGTATTTGTAGATATATTTTTGAGATTTGAAAATATATACAAATACAATTTAGAAATATAAAAATGTGACATACAAATAAATCAAGAATTTGTATAAATAAATGCGTATTTGTAGATATATTTTTGAGATTTGAAAATATGCACAAATAAAATGTATAAATATAAAAACGTGACATACAAATAAATCAAGAATTTGTATAAATAAACATGTATTTGTAGATATATTTTTGAGATTTGAAAATATATACAAATACAATTTATAAATATAAAAATGTGACATACAAATAAATCAAGAATTTGTATGAATAAACGCGTACTTGTATATATATATATTTTTGAGATTTGAAAATATGCACAAATAAAATGTATAAATATAAAAATGTGACATACAAATAAATCAAGAATTTGTATAAATAAACGTGTATTTGTAGATATATTTTTGAGATTTGAAAATATACACAAATAAAATTTATAAATATAAAAATGTGACATACAAATAAATCAAGAATTTGTATGAATAAAGGCGTATTTGTAGATATATTTTTGAGATTTGAAAATATATACAAATAAAATGTATAAATATAAAAAGGTGACATACAAATAAATCAAGAATTTGTATAAATAAACGTGTATTTGTAGATGTATTTTTGAGATTTGAAAATATGCACAAATAAAATGTATAAATATAAAAATGTGACATACAAATAAATCAAGAATTTGTATAAATAAACGTGTATTTGTAGATATATTTTTGAGATTTGAAAATATACACAAATAAAATTTATAAATATAAAAATGTGACATACAAATAAATCAAGAATTTGTATGATTAAAGGCGTATTTGTAGATATATTTTTGAGATTTGAAAATATATACAAATAAAATGTATAAATATAAAAAGGTGACATACAAATAAATCAATAATTTGTATAAATAAACGCGCATTTGTAAATATATTTTTGAGATTTGAAAATATACACAAATAAAATGTATAAATATAAAAATGTGACATACAAATAAATCAAGAATTTGTATTACAAATTTTTATATTTATACATTTTATTTGTATATATTTTCAAATCTCAAAAATATATCTACAAATATGCGTTTATTTATACAAATTTTATATAAATTAACATGTATTTGTAGATATATTTTTGAGATTTGAAAATGTACACAAATAAAATGTATAAATATAAAAAAAAGTGACATACGAATAAATTAAGAATTTGTATGAATAAACGCGTACTTGTATGTATATATTTTTGAGATTTGAAAATATACACAAATAAAATGTATAAATATGAAAATGTGACATACAAATAAATCAAGAATTTGTATGAACAAACGTGTATTTCTAGATATATTTTTGAGATTTGAAAATATACACAAATAAAATGTATAAATATAAAAATGTGACATACAAATAAATCAATCATTTTTATAAATAAACGTGTATTTGTAAATATATTTTTGAGATTTGAAAATATATACAAATACAATTCAGAAATATAAAAATGTGACATACACATAAATCAAGAATTTGTATAAATAAATGGGTATTTGTAGATATATTTTTGAGATTTGAAAATATACACAAATAAAATGTATAAATATAATAATGTGACATGCGAATAAATCAAGAATTTGTATAAATAAACACGTATTTGTAGATATATTTTTGAGATTTGAAAATATATACAAATACAATTTAGAAATATAAAAATGTGACATACAAATAAATCAAGAATTTGTATAAATAAATGCGTATTTGTAGATATATTTTTGAGATTTGAAAATATGCACAAATAAAATGTATAAATATAAAAACGTGACATACAAATAAATCAAGAATTTGTATAAATAAACATGTATTTGTAGATATATTTTTGAGATTTGAAAATATATACAAATACAATTTATAAATATAAAAATGTGACATACAAATAAATCAAGAATTTGTATGAATAAACGCGTACTTGTATATATATATATTTTTGAGATTTGAAAATATGCACAAATAAAATGTATAAATATAAAAATGTGACATACAAATAAATCAAGAATTTGTATAAATAAACGTGTATTTGTAGATATATTTTTGAGATTTGAAAATATACACAAATAAAATTTATAAATATAAAAATGTGACATACAAATAAATCAAGAATTTGTATGAATAAAGGCGTATTTGTAGATATATTTTTGAGATTTGAAAATATATACAAATAAAATGTATAAATATAAAAAGGTGACATACAAATAAATCAAGAATTTGTATAAATAAACGTGTATTTGTAGATGTATTTTTGAGATTTGAAAATATATACAAATAAAATGTATAAATATAAAAATGTGACATACAAATAAATCAAGAATTTGTATAAATAAACGCGTATTTGTAAATATATTTTTGAGATTTTAAAATATGCACAAATAAAATGTATAGATATAAAAATGTGACATACAAATAAATCAAGAATTTGAATGAATAAATGTGTATTTCTAGATATGTTTTTGAGATTTGAAAATATACAAATAAAATGTATAAATATAAAAATGTGACATACAAATAAATCAAGAATTTGTTTAAATAAACGCGTATTTGTAGATATATTTTTGAGATTTGAAAATATACACAAATAAAATGTATAAATATAAAAATGTGACATACGAATAAATCAAGAATTTGTATGAATAAACGTGTATTTGTAGATATATTTTTGAGATTTTAAAATATATACAAATAAAATTTAGAAATATAAAAATGTGACATACAAATAAATCAAGAATTTGTATAAATAAACGCGTATTTGTAGATATATTTTTGAGATTTTAAAATATATACAAATAAAATTTAGAAATATAAAAATGTGACATACAAATAAATCAAGAATTTGTATAAATAAACGCGTATTTGTAGGTATATTTTTGAGATTTCCATATAAATATGCTTGATTTTGTATTTGTAATTGTATTGAATTTGCATATGTGGATCGCTTTTTTTGCTTTTGTGTCGATGAGACATTCCTCCCACAAACCAGACGCCCAAATAAATGTGACCTACACACTCCCCTGAACAACCAGCAGAGGGCACTGCAGCCAGAGCAGTCTGGGTCACAGAGCATTATATGTGTGACTGCCATCTACTGGTCACACTTATCACTACACCATGTACTAAATAAAATTGCTTCGAGGTCGGTAAGGACAACCAGAATTAATCCGTATATTAGGCGCACCGGGTTATGAGGCGCACTGTCGTGTTTTGAGAAAACATTTTTTTTTTTAAGTGCGCCTTATAGTACGAAAAATATGGTATTTCGGTGAAGGTTTGTACCTTTTGAACGCAATATTAAGTGCTATACATGCGCCTCCGCAAATTTGGTGACAAAAACTATAGTAAGAATTAAGTGCACAAATATATATTTTAATCAACTAATTGTTTGATTTTTGTAATTGTTTATTTAACTTTTGGGGCAGATTGAGCTGTTGTTTTTTAAATGTGCTCCATAAATATTCACTAATAATAAGTATATATTGACTAATAATAAGTATATATTTACTAATAATAAGTATATATTGACTAATAATAAGTATATATTGACCAATAATAAGTATATATTGATTAATAATAAGTACATATTGACTAATAATAAGTATATATTGACTAATAATAAGTACATATTGACTAATAATAAGTACATATTGACTAATAATAGGTATATATAGACTAATAATAAGTATATATTGACTAATAATAAGTACATATTGACTAATAATAAGTACATATTGACTAGGAACAAGTACATATTGACTAATAATGAGTATGTATTGACTAATAATAGGTACATATTGACTAATAATAAATGTATATTAATTAATAATAAGTACATATTGACTAATAATAAGTACATATTGACTATTAATAAGTACGTATTGACTAATAATAGGTATATATAGACTAATAATAAGTATATATTGACTAATAATAAGTGCATATTAACTAATAATAAGTATGTATTGACTAATAATAAGTATATATTGACTAACAATAGGTATACATTGACTAATAATAAGTATGTATTGACTAATAATAAGTATATATTGACTAACAATAGGTATACATTGACTAATAATAAGTACATATTGACTAATAATAAGGATATATTGATAAATAATAAGTACATATTGACTAATAATAGGTATATATTGACTAATAATATATTGACTAATAATAAGTACATATTGACTAATAATAAGTACATATTGACTAATAATAAGTATATATTGACTAATAATAAGTACATATTATCTAATAATAAGTACATATTGACTAATTATAAGTACATATTGACTAATAATAAGTACATATTGACTAATAATAAGTATATATCAACTAATAATAAGTATATATTGACTAATAATAAGTATATATTTACTAATAATAAGTACATATTGACTAACAAAAAGTACATATTGACTAATAATAAGTACATATTTACTAATAATAGGTATATATTGACTAATAATAAGTACATATTATCTAATAATAAGTATATAATGACTAATAATAAGTACATATTGACTAATAATAAGTATATATTGAATAATAAAAAGTATATATTGATTAATAATAAGTACATATTGACTAATAATAAGTACATATTGACTAATAATAAGTATATATTGAATAATAAAAAGTATATATTGACTAATAATAAGTACATATTGACTAACAATAAGTACATATTGACTAATAATAAGTATATATTGACTAATAATAAGTATATATTTACTAATAATAAGTACATATTGACAAACAATAAGTACATATTGACTAATAAGTACATATTGACTAATAATAGGTATATATTGACTAATAATAAGTACATATTATCTAATAATAAGTACATATTGACTAATAATAAGTACATATTGACTAATATAAATGTATATATTGAATAATAAAAAGTACATATTGACTAATAAGTATATATTGACTAATAATAAGTACATATTATCTAATAATAAGTACATATTGACTAATTATAAGTACATATTGACTAATAATAAGTATATATCAACTAATGAGTATATATTGACTAATAATAAGTACATATTATCTAATAATAAGTACATATTGACTAATAATAAGTACATATTGACTAATAATAAGTATATATTGAATAATAAAAAGTATATATTGACTAATAATAAGTATATATTATCTAATAATAAGTACATATTGACTAATAATAAGTACATATTGACTAATAAGTATATATTGAATAATAAAAAGTATATATTGACTAATAATAAGTACATATTGACTAACAATAAGTACATATTGACTAATAATAAGTACATATTGACTAATAATAAGTATATATTGACTAATAATAAGTACATATTATCTAATAATAAGTACATATTGACTAATAATAAGTATATATTGAATAATAAAAAGTATATATTGACTAATAATAAGTATATATTGACTAATGATAAGTACATATTGACTAATAATAAGTACATATTGACTAATAATAAGTATATATTGACTAATAATAAGTACATATTATCTAATAATAAGTACATATTGACTAATGATAAGTACATATTGACTAATAATTATATATTGACTAATAATAAGTACATATTGACTAATAATAAGTACATATTGACTAACAATAAGTATATATTGACTAATAATAAGTACATATTATTTAATAATAACTACATATTGACTAATAATAAGTACATATTGACTAATAATAAGTATATATTGAATAATAAAAAGTATATATTGACTAATAATAAGTACATATTGACTAACAATAAGTACATATTGACTAATAATAAGTACATATTGACTAATAATAAGTATATATTGACTAATAATAAGTACATATTATTTAATAATAAGTACGTATTGACTAATAATAAGTATATATGGACTAATAATAAGTACATATTGACTAATAATAAGCATATATTGACTAATAATAAGTACATATTGACTAATAATAAGTATATATTGACTAATAATAAGTACATATTGACTAATAATAAGTACATATTGACTAATAATAGGTATATATAGACTAATAATAAGTATATATTGACTAATAATAAGTACATATTGACTAATAATAAGTACATATTGACTAGGAACAAGTACATATTGACTAATAATGAGTATGTATTGACTAATAATAGGTACATATTGACTAATAATAAATATATATTAATTAATAATAAGTACATATTGACTAATAAGAAGTACATATTGACTATTAATAAGTACGTATTGACTAATAATAGGTATATATAGACTAATAATAAGTATATATTGACTAATAATAAGTACATATTAACTAATAATAAGTATGTATTGACTAATAATAAGTATATATTGACTAACAATAGGTATACATTGACTAATAATAAGTATGTATTGACTAATAATAAGTATATATTGACTAACAATAGGTATACATTGACTAATAATAAGTACATATTGACTAATAATAAGGATATATTGATAAATAATAAGTACATATTGACTAATAATAGGTATATATTGACTAATAATATATTGACTAACAATAAGTACATATTGACTAATAATAAGTACATATTGACTAATAATAAGTATATATTGACTAATAATAAGTACATATTATCTAATAATAAGTACATATTGACTAATTATAAGTACATATTGACTAATAATAAGTACATATTGACTAATAATAAGTATATATCAACTAATAATAAGTATATATTGACTAATAATAAGTATATATTTACTAATAATAAGTACATATTGACTAACAAAAAGTACATATTGACTAATAATAAGTACATATTTACTAATAATAGGTATATATTGACTAATAATAAGTACATATTATCTAATAATAAGTATATAATGACTAATAATAAGTACATATTGACTAATAATAAGTATATATTGAATAATAAAAAGTATATTTTGACTAATAATAAGTACATATTGACTAATAATAAGTACATATTGACTAATAATAAGTATATATTGAATAATAAAAAGTATATATTGACTAATAATAAGTACATATTGACTAACAATAAGTACATATTGACTAATAATAAGTATATATTGACTAATAATAAGTATATATTTACTAATAATAAGTACATATTGACTAACAATAAGTACATATTGACTAATAAGTACATATTGACTAATAATAGGTATATATTGACTAATAATAAGTACATTTTATCTAATAATAAGTACATATTGACTAATAATAAGTACATATTGACTAATATAAATGTATATATTGAATAATAAAAAGTACATATTGACTAATAAGTATATATTGACTAATAATAAGTACATATTATCTAATAATAAGTACATATTGACTAATTATAAGTACATATTGACTAATAATAAGTACATATTGACTAATAATAAGTACATATTGACTAATAATAAGTATATATTGACTAATAATAAGTACATATTGACTAATAATAGGTATATATTGACTAATAATAAGTACATATTATCTGATAATAAGTACATATTGACTAATAATAAGTACATATTGACTAATAATAAGTATATATTGAATAATAAAAAGTATATATTGACTAATAATAAGTACATATTATCTAATAATAAGTACATATTGACTAATAATAAGTACATATTGACTAATAATAAGTATATATCAACTAATAATAAGTATATATTGACTAATAATAAGTACATATTGACTAATAATAGGTATATATTGACTAATAATAAGTACATATTATCTGATAATAAGTACATATTGACTAATAATAAGTACATATTGACTAATAATAAGTATATATTGAATAATAAAAAGTATATATTGACTAATAATAAGTACATATTGACTAACAATAAGTACATATTGACTAATAATAAGTACATATTGACTAATAATAAGTATATATTGACTAATAATAAGTACATATTATCTAATAATAAGTACATATTGACTAATAATAAGTATATATTGAATAATAAAAAGTATATATTGACTAATAATAAGTATATATTGACTAATGATAAGTACATATTGACTAATAATAAGTACATATTGACTAATAATAAGTATATATTGACTAATAATAAGTACATATTATCTAATAATAAGTACATATTGACTAATGATAAGTACATATTGACTAATAATTATATATTGACTAATAATAAGTACATATTGACTAATAATAAGTACATTTTGACTAACAATAAGTATATATTGACTAATAATAAGTACATATTATTTAATAATAACTACATATTGACTAATAATAAGTACATATTGACTAATAATAAGTATATATTGAATAATAAAAAGTATATATTGACTAATAATAAGTACATATTGACTAACAATAAGTACATATTGACTAATAATAAGTACATATTGACTAATAATAAGTATATATTGACTAATAATAAGTACATATTATTTAATAATAAGTACGTATTGACTAATAGTAAGTATATATGGACTAATAATAAGTACATATTATCTAATAATAACTACATATTGACTAATAATAAGTACATATTGACTAATAATAAGTATATATTGAATAATAAAAAGTATATATTGACTAATAATAAGTACATGTTACTAATAATAAGTACATATTGACTAATAATAAGTACATATTGACTAATAATAAGTGTATATTGACTAATAATAAGTACATTTTGACTAATAATAAGTATATATTATTTAATAATAAGTACGTATTGACTAATAATAAGTACATATTGACTAATAATAAGTATATATTGACTAATAATAAATATATATTTACTAATAATAAGTACATATTGATTAATAATAAGTACACATTGACTAATAATAAGTACATATTGCGCAACACAGCAGCAACAGAACCAAAATTGTAACGGCGACAAGGAGCAAACACACGTAACATCCCCATCTTTTTCCATTATTGAAATAGCTCCAAGGAGCCACTAGGGCGGTGCTAAAGAGCTGAACTCTGCTTCTTTCTACTCCTTTTTCGCCTTGTTTGTGCGCGTAAACATGCGATGTACTCGAATTAAACCTCGTTATGCATGTCGGAAATTAACACTTTTCCCCACATATAGCTTTCTTCCGGCTTCTGATCGGCTAAAGTTCATCTTACTTTTCCATATTGGAGCACCGATATTTGCTCTGATCTGGTTGTCTCCTTCCTACAAGTCTCCAACATGGCCGCCGTCATGTGGGTTCTGTTATTAGAGAAAAAAACCTTCTCCCAATGATTGTTTACCCGCCTCGGAGCGAAGACGGGGGCGTTTTCGAGCTCGTCCGCCCTCCTCCGGAAAATCAAATTGATGTATTTATTACAAACAAGCCTGGAAGCGCCGGCGATGAGGCGAATTGTGACCCTTGGCGACAATAACAAATGACGTCAGGACAAAAATCAGTTATGGTCCACGTGACAAATCCATAAATGTTGGATTCCCTCGCCGCTGAAGGTGCTGGAGGCTCTAAAAGTGGGATAAACGCTTCCTAATCTGCATATCGTTAACGCTCTTAATCAAATGTATGCAAAGTCGTGTCATCATCAACAATTTATGCCTTTTTATTCCAAATGACATTCTGTAAGTGTGTGTGTGTAAGTGTGTGTGTGTGTGTGTGTGTGTGTGTGTGTGTGTGTGTGTGTGTGTGTGTGTGTGTGTGTGTGTGTGTGTGTGTGTGTGTGTGTGTGTGTGTGTGTGTGTGTGTGTGTGTGTGTGTGTGTGTGTGAGTGAGCTAAGTGCCAGCGAGGCTTTTAACGGCATGGAGGCTCTGAAAGGTCAAAGACGCTCGCATCAATCCAATCTAGGAATGCTGAGTCAGCGGTGCAAAGGTGAAGAAAACCCTGACCTCTATTATACGGCTGCTTGGAATATATATATATACATATACATATATATATACACCACTAGGAATCATTTATATTATACACCACTAGGAATCACGTCTCAAATGGAAGAATTCAAAGCCAATCAGTGATATTGATGCCGACTCAGCACTTTGCTCCTTGTCACCGTCACAGCTCTGGTTCAGTTGCTGCTCTGTTGCGCAATATATACTTATTATTAGTCAATATGTACTTATTATTAGTCAATATATACTTATTATTAGTCAATATGTACTTATTATTAGTCAATATATACTTATTATTAGTCAATATATACCTATTGTTAGTCAATATATACTTATTATTAGTCAATACATACTTATTATTAGTCAATATGTATTCATTATTAGTCAATATATACTTATTATTAGTCTATATATACCTATTATTAGTCAATACGTACTTATTACTAGTCAATATGTACTTATTATTAGTCAATATGTACTTATTATTAATCAATATATACTTATTATTAGTCAATATGTACCTATTATTAGTCAATACATACTTATTATTAGTCAATATGTACTTATTATTAGTCAATATATACTTATTATAAGTCTATATATACCTATTATTAAACAATAAGTACTTATTACTAGTCAATATGTACTTATTATTAGTCAATATGTACTTATTATTAATCAATATATCCTTATTATTAGTCAATATGTACTTATTGTTAGTCAATATGTACTTATTATTAGTAAATATATACTTATTATTAGCACAACGGAGACCCCCGGACTGTTGAACAACTTAAGCTGTACATCAAGCAAGAATGGGAAAGAATTCCACCTGAGAAGCTTCAAAAATGTGTCTCCTCAGTTCCCAAACCTTTACTGAGTGTTGTTAAAAGGAAAGGCCATGTAACACAGTGGTGAACATGCCCTTTCCCAACTACTTTGGCACGTGTTGCAGCCATGAAATTCTAAGTTAATTATTATTTGCAAAAATAAATAAAGTTTATGAGTTTGAACATCAAATATCTTGTCTTTGTAGTACATTCAACTGAATATGGGTTGAAAAGGATTTGCAAATCATTGTATTCCGTTTATATTTACATCTAACACAATTTCCCAACTCATATGGAAACGGGGTTTGTAAAACAAACCCAGAAGTGCACAAACAGGAACTAAGGGAGTCCAAAAATAACAGAAAACAACAAAACATGATCCGGGCCACGGATCATGACAGGGGGAAAAAAATATATTTGTCTGATCCAGTGCCGGAACGTAGTTCACTCTTGCAATAATCATCCCGTCTCTGGCATCCCTCCCGCTTACTTGCTCTCTCTCTGTGCCTTCCCTGTGCTCGTGTCTTATGTACTTTGTGTTCTCCGCAGTGCTTCCCCTGTTTCCCGTGTTCGAGCGGTGCGCCTCGACTTCCCTCCGCATTCCGGACTGCCTCCCTCGATCCTCGACCCCTGCTTGGACACGGACCTCGTTGCTTCTCTCCAGCCTCCGACCGCTTGCCTGCCCACGGACCGCCTTCTCGCCTTGCCCCTCTGGTCTGACGAAGGATTCATCCAACACGCACATACAACAAACTCTGGTAACATTTACATGGTTCATTCTATATAATTCTCTTTCTCTCTCTCTCTCTCTCTCTCTCTCTCTCTCTCTCTCTCTCTCTCTCTCTCTCTCTCTCTCTCTCTCTCTCTCTCTATGTATATATATATATATATATATATATATAAATATATATATATATATATATATATAATTATGCAGACAATTTCATTACATTTTCATTTTATTATATATAGATATACATATATATGTATACATGGTTAATTCTATATAATTCTCTCTCTCTCTATACATATATACATGGTTAATTCGATATAATTCTATAATTCTCTCTCTCTCTCTCTCTCTCTCTGTCTCTCTCTCTCTCTCTCTCTCTCTATATATATATATATATATATATATATGTATATATATATGTAATATATATATATATATAGAGAGAGAGAATTATATATATATATATAGAGAGAGAGAGAGAGAGAGAGAGAGAGAGAGAGTGAGAGAGAGAATTATATAGAATTAACCATGTATACATATATATGTATATATATATATATATATATATATATATATATATATAATCAAATGAAAATGTAATGAAATTGTCTGCATAATTTGATATATATATATATATAGAGAGAGAGAGAGAGAGAGAGAGAGAGAGAGAGAGAGAGAGAGAGAGAGAGAGAGAATTATATAGAATTAACCATGTATTAACATGAATTAACCATATATATATATATATATATATATACATATATATATATATATATATATATATATATATATATATATATATATATATATCAAATTATGCAGACAATTTCATTACATTTTCATTTTATTATATATATATATATATATATATATATATATATATATATATATATATATATATATATATATATATATATATATGTATACATGGTTAATTCCATATAATTCTATCTCTCTCTCTCTCTCTCTCTCTCTCTATATATATATATATATATATATATATATATATATCTATATATGTATATATATATAATATATATATATATATATATATATATATATAGAGAGAGAGAGAGAGAGAGAGAGAGAGAGAGAGAGAGAGAGAGAGAGAGAGAGAGAGAGAGAGAGAGAGAGAATTATATAGAATTAACCATGTATATATATATATATATATATATATATATATATATATATATATATATATATGGTTAAAGTATATATATATATATATATATATAGAGAGAGAGAGAGAGAGAGAGAGAGAGAGAGAGAGAGAGAGAGAGAGAGAGAGAGAGAATTATATAGAATTAACCATGTATACATATATATGTATATATATATATATATATATATATATATATATATATATATATATATATATATATATATATATATATATATATATATATATATATATATATAAGACCTCCATGAATAATAAAAAACAAGGACCCAGATTTCCCTCGCCCGGACGCGGGTCACCGGGGCCCCCCTCTGGAGCCAGGCCCGGAGGTGGGGCACGATGTCGAGCGCCTGGTGGCCGGGCCTGTCCCCATGGGGCCCGGCCGGGCACAGCCCGAAGAGGCAACGTGGGTCCCCCCTCCAATGGGCTCACCACCCATAGCAGGGGCCATAGAGGTCGGGTGCGATGTAAGCTGGGCGGCAGCCGAAGGCAGGGCACTTGGCGGTCCGATCCTCGGCTACAGAAGCTAGCTCTTGGGACGTGGAACGTCACCTCGCTGGGGGGGAAGGAGCCTGAGCTAGTGCGCGAAGTGGAGAAGTTCTGGCTAGATATAGTCGGACTCACTTCGACGCACAGCAAGGGCTCTGGAACCAGTTCTCTCGAGAGGGGCTGGACTCTCTTCCACTCTGGCGTTGCCGGCAGTGAGAGGCGACGGGCTGGGGTGGCAATTCTTGTTGCCCCCCGGCTCAGAGCCTGTACGTTGGAGTTCAACCCGGTGGACGAGAGGGTAGCTTCCCTCCGCCTTCGGGTGGGGGAACGGGTCCTGACTGTGGTTTGCGCTTACGCGCCAAACCGCAGCTCAGAATACCCACCCTTTTTGGATTCACTCAAGCGAGTACTTGAGAGTGCTCCCCCGGGTGATTCCCTCGTGGTACTGGGGGACTTCAATGCTCATGTTGGCAACGACAGTGAAACCTGGAGAGGCGTGATTAGGAAGAATGGCCGTCCGAATCTGAACCCGAGCGGTGTTTTGTTATTGGACTTTTGTGCCCGTCACAGATTGTCCATAACGAACACCATGTTCAAACATAAGGGTGTCCATATGTGCACTTGGCACCAGGACACCCTAGGCCGCAGTTCCATGATCGACTTTGTAGTTGTATCATCGGATTTGCGGCCTCATGTTTTGGACACTCGGGTGAAGAGAGGGGCGGAGCTTTCTACCGATCACCACCTGGTGGTGAGTTGGCTGCGATGGTGGGGGAGGATGCCGGACAGACCTGGCAGGCCCAAACGCATTGTGAGGGTTTGCTGGGAACGTCTGGCAGAGTCTCCTGTCAGAGAGAGTTTCAATTCCCACCTCCGGAAGAACTTTGAACATGTCACGAGGGAGGTGCTGGACATTGAGTCCGAATGGACCATGTTCCGCGCCTCTATTGTCGAGGCGGCTGATTGGAGCTGTGGCCGCAAGGTAGTTGGTGCTTGTCGTGGCGGTAATCCTAGAACCCGTTGGTGGACACCGGCGGTGAGGGATGCCGTCAAGCTGAAGAAGGAGTCCTATCGGGTTCTTTTGGCTCATAGGACTCCTGAGGCAGCGGACAGGTACCGACAGGCCAAGCGGTGTGCGGCTTCAGCGGTCGCAGAGGCAAAAACTCGGACATGGGAGGAGTTCGGTGAGGCCATGGAAAACGACTTCCGGCTGGCTTCGAAGCAATTCTGGACCACCATTTGCCGCCTCAGGAAGGGGAAGCAGTGCACTATCAACACCGTGTATGGCGGGGATGGTGTTCTGCTGACCTCGACTGCGGATGTTGTGGATCGGTGGAGGGAATACTTCGAAGACCTCCTCAATCCCACCAACACGTCTTCTTATGAGGAAGCAGTGCCTGGGGAGTCTGTGGTGGGCTCTCCTATTTCTGGGGCTGAGGTTGCTGAGGTAGTTAAAAAGCTCCTCGGTGGCAAGGCCCCAGGGGTAGATGAGACCCGCCCGGAGTTCCTTAAGGCTCTGGATGCTGTGGGGCTGTCTTGGTTGACAAGACTCTGCAGCATCGCGTGGACATCGGGGGCGGTACCTCTGGATTGGCAGACCGGGGTGGTGGTTCCTCTCTTTAAGAAGGGGAACCGGAGGGTGTGCTCTAACTATCGTGGGATCACACTCCTCAGCCTTCCCGGTAAGGTCTATTCAGGTGTACTGGAGAGGAGGCTACGCCGGATAGTCGAACCTCGGATTCAGGAGGAACAGTGTGGTTTCCGTCCTGGTCGTGGAACTGTGGACCAGCTCTATACTCTCGGCAGGGTCCTTGAGGGTGCATGGGAGTTTGCCCAACCAGTCTACATGTGTTTTGTGGACTTGGAGAAGGCATTCGACCGTGTCCCTCGGGAAGTCCTGTGGGGAGTGCTCGGAGAGTATGGGGTATCGGACTGTCTGATTGTGGCAGTCCGCTCCCTGTATGCTCAGTGCCAGAGCTTGGTCCGCATTGCCGGCAGTAAGTCGGACACGTTTCCAGTGAGGGTTGGACTCCGCCAAGGCTGCCCTTTGTCACCGATTCTGTTCATAACTTTTATGGACAGAATTTCTAGGCGCAGTCAAGGCGTTGAGGGGATCTGGTTTGGTGGCTGCAGGATTAGGTCTCTGCTCTTTGCAGATGATGTGGTCCTGATGGCTTCATCTGGCCAGGGTCTTCAGCTCTCACTGGATCGGTTCGCAGCCGAGTGTGAAGCGACTGGGATGAGAATCAGCACCTCCAAGTCCGAGTCCATGGTTCTCGCCCGGAAAAGGGTGGAGTGCCATCTCCGGTTTGGGGAGGAGATCTTGCCCCAAGTGGAGGCGTTCAAGTACCTCGGAGTCTTGTTCACGAGTGAGGGAAGAGTGGATCGTGAGATCGACAGGCGGATCGGTGCGGCATCTTCAGTAATGCGGACGCTGTATCGATCCGTTGTGGTGAAGAAGGAGCTGAGCCGGAAGGCAAAGCTCTCAATTTACCGGTCGATCTACGTTCCCATCCTCACCTATGGTCATGAGCTTTGGGTTATGACCGAAAGGACAAGATCACGGGTACAAGCGGCCCAAATGAGTTTCCTCCGCCGGGTGGCGGGGCTCTCCCTTAGAGATAGGGTGAGAAGCTCTGTCATCCGGGGGGAGCTCAAAGTAAAGCCGCTGCTCCTCCACATGGAGAGGAGCCAGATGAGGTGGTTCGGGCATCTGGTCAGGATGCCACCTGAACGCCTCCCTAGGGAGGTGTTTAGGGCACGTCCGACCGGTAGGAGGCCGCGGGGAAGACCCAGGACACGTTGGGAAGACTATGTCTCCCGGCTGGCCTGGGAACGCCTCGGGGTCCCACAGGAAGAGCTGGGCGAAGTGGCTGGGGAGAGGGAAGTCTGGGCTTCCCTGCTTAGGCTGCTGCCCCCGCGACCCGACCTCGGATAAGCGGAAGAAGATGGATGGATGGATAGATGGATATATATATATATAATAAAAAGAAAATGTAATGAAATTGTCTGCATAATTTGATGTAAAAAAATTCCGTTACATAAATTCAGTATCCAAAAAAAATCTAAAGACACAAACGAACCTCTACTTATTCCTCAAAGCATGCAAATTCCTTCAATGACCTTGAATATTTCCGTTCAAATAAAAGACCAAATGGGGATAAAGTCACAAATTCCCGTGCATTTTGTCCGATTGTAGGCAGCGGAATAACGTTTGCATCATTGCAGGTTAAGTCATCAGCAAACATAACCTATAAATGGAACAACACTGGGGATTATCCACAATTACTGATGCATCCTCATGAATATTCATGTGGAACAGAATGTCTCTTTATCTGCTCTGTGCACAGGACTACCTTGGGCCCTTTTTGCTTTATTGGAAGGGACACAGAGGCCTGCTCTAATCCCGCCGCTTATCTCCTCCGCTAATTTATCTCTTTTCCAACTCTTGACGGAAGATTTTGTGTGATGGTGTGCCCGCCCCGCCTTCATCGTACAGTAAACAAACCGAGTTAAAGAGACGCCGCAGGAAACGTTGACCTTTTTTTAATAAGCGGGGCAAACAATAAAAACGGTCTCAC
This sequence comes from Nerophis lumbriciformis, assembly GCF_033978685.3. NCBI lineage: Eukaryota > Metazoa > Chordata > Actinopteri > Syngnathiformes > Syngnathidae > Nerophis > Nerophis lumbriciformis. The sequence goes on from NC_084586.2 coordinate 82,068, forward strand.
GACGTCTCCATCTAATCACAGTGAGCACGTCTTCTATTGATTTTAGTCCATCCAAGATGGCAAAAATAGCTTTGGAGAAAGTCAATTTTATCGACCGGTCCAAAAGTGCACTGAGGAAAAAAAGTCAAATTTGACCATAAAAAAACTGGAAGCTCAGAATTTTACTGTAAAATGAGAGTGGTACCGTTTTTTTCTCAACTTACAGTAATGCATCAACCCTAAATTTTACGGTAAAAAATAAATAAATCTGTATCTGTATCGTAATAGCTAATGGATGCGTGTGTTGTCCATAAGCCTGGAGGTCAAACAGAGAAAACATTCTTGAAGAAGGGGAGGGTTTTTATAGCGTCTTTCACTGTGCTGGTCTCACTGGGATGTTTACAACCGAGATTTGCAGAGGGAGCCGAATTGTAGATAAGGATTGTTGTTGGTTTCGGGGCAAACAAACCCATTTTAATGTATTTGTCTGATAAAATTGTCTATTCTGGCCCTCGAATTGATCATATTTTGCCTTGCAGAGCTTCTCCGAGATGTTTTCCAATTTATGTTTCAATCCCAAGATTGAACGACTGCCGTAGTCTTCTGAATTTGTTGATGTACCAATCAGCAGATGCCTTATTATTACAGTTCCACATCCAAAACAGAGACATCATTCTTGAAGAAGTGGAGGGTTTTATAGAGTCTTTCACTGTGCTGGTCTCACTGGGATGTTTACAACCGAGATTTGCAGAGGGAGCCGAATTATAGATAAGGATTGTTGTTGGTTTCGGGGCAAACAAACCCATTTTAATGTATTTGTCTGATAAAATTGTCTATTCTGGCCCTCGAATTGATCATATTTTGCCTTGCAGAGCTTCTCCGAGATGTTTTCCAATTTATGTTTAAATCCCAAGATTGAATGACTGCCGTAGTCTTCTGAATTTGTTGATGTACCAATCAGCAGATGCCTTTTAATTACAGTTCCACATCCAAAACAGAGACAACAATCTTGAAGAAGTAGAGGGTTTTTAATAGCGTCTTTCAATGTGCTGGTCTCATTGGGATGTTTACAACCGAGATTTGCAGAGGGAGCCGAATTATAGATAAGGATTGTTGTTGGTTTCGGGGCAAACAAACCCATTTTAATGTATTTGTCTGACAAAATTGTCCATTCTGGCCCTCGAATTGATCATATTTCACCTTGCAGAGCTTCTCCGAGATGTTTTCCAATTTATGTTTCAATCCCAAGATTGAACGACTGCCGTAGTCTTCTGAATTTGTTGATGTACCAATCAGCAGATGCCTTATTATTACAGTTCCACATCCAAAACAGAGACAACATTCTTGAAGAAGTGGAGGGTTTTTATAGCGTCTTTCACTGTGCTGGTCTCACTGGGATGATTACAACCGAGATTGCCAAGGCCATTTGCAGATGGAGCCGAATTATAGATCAATCAATCAATCTTTATTTATATAGCCCTAAATCACAAGTGTCTCAAAGGGCTGCACAAGCCACAACGACATCCTCGGTACAAAGCCCACATACGGGCAAGGAAAAACTCACCCCAGTGGGACGTCGATGTGAATGACTATGAGAAACCTTGGAGAGGACCGCATATGTGGGTAACCCCCGCCCCTCTAGGGGAGACCGAAAGCAATGGATGTCGAGTGGGTCTGACATAATATTGTGAGAGTCCAGGCCATAGTGGATCCAACATAATAGTAAGAGTCCAGTCCATAGTGGGGCCAGCAGGACACCATCCCGAGCGGAGACGGGTCAGCAGCGTAGAGATGTTCCCAGCCGATGCACAGGCGAGCGGTCCACCCCGGGTCCCGACTCTGGACAGCCAGCACTTCATCCATGGCCACCGGACCTGTGCCCCCCCCCCCTCAAGGAAAAGGGGAGCAGAGGAGAAAAGAAAAGAAACGGCAGATCAACTGGTCTAACAGGGGGGCTATTTAAAGGCTAGAGTATACAAATGAGTTTTAAGATGGGACTTAAATGCTTCTACTGAGGTAGCATCTCTAATTGTTACCGGGAGGGCATTCCATAGTACTGGAGCCCCAATAGAAAACGCTCTATAGCCCGCAGACTTTTTTTGGGCTCTGGGAATCACTAATAAGCCGGAGTTCTTTGAACGCAGATTTCTTGCCGGGACATATGGTACAATGCAATCGACAAGATAGGACGGAGCTAGACCGTGTAGTATTTTATACGTAAGTAGTAAAACCTTAAAGTCACATCTTAAGTGCACAGGAAGCCAGTGCAGGTGAGCCAGTATAGGCGTAATATGATCAAACTTTCTTGTTCTTGTCAAAAGTCTAGCAGCCGCATTTTGTACCAACTGTAATCTTTTAATGCTAGACATAGGGAGACCCGAAAATAATACGTTACAGTAGTCGAGACGAGACGTAACGAACGCATGAATAATGATCTCAGCGTCGCTAGTGGATAAAATAGAACGAATTTTAGCGATATTACGGAGATGAAAGAAGGCCGTTTTAGTAACACTCTTAATGTGTGACTCAAAGGAGAGAGTTGGGTGGAAGATAATACCCAGATTCTTTACTGATTCGCCTTGTGTAATTGTTTGGTTGTCAAATGTTAAGGTGGTATTATTAAATAAATGTCGGTGTTTAGCAGGACCGATAATCAGGATTTCCGTTTTCTTGGCGTTGAGTTGCAAGAAGTTAGCGGACATCCATTGTTTAATTTCATTAAGACACGCCTCCAGCTGACTACAATCCGGCGTGTTGGTCAGCTTTAGGGGCATGTAGAGTTGGCTGTCATCAGCATAGCAATGAAAGCTAACACCGTATTTGCGTATGATGTCGCCTAGCGGCAGCATGTAAATACTAAAGAGTGCAGGGCCAAGAACCGAACCCTGAGGAACTCCGCACGTTACCTTAACATAGTCCGAAGTCACATTATTATGGGAGACGCATTGCATCCTGTCAGTAAGATAAGAGTTAAACCACGACAAAGCTAAGTCTGACATACCAATACGTGTTTTGATACGCTCTAATAAAATATTATGATCGACGGTATCGAAAGCAGCGCTAAGATCAAGAAGCAGCAACATAGATGACGCATCAGAATCCATCGTTAGCAGTAGATCATTAGTCATTTTTGCGAGGGCTGTCTCCGTAGAGTGATTTGCCCTGAAACCGGATTGAAAAGGTTCACAGAGATTGTTAGACACTAAGTGTTCATTTAGCTGCTGTGCGACAATTTTTTCGAGGATTTTCGAAATAAAGGGAAGGTGGGACACCGGTCGGTAGTTTACCATGAGGTCAGGATCAAGGTTAGGTCTTTTGAGCAGAGGATGAATAACCGCTTTCTTGAATGCTAGGGGAACAGTGCCAGAGGAAAGTGATAAGTTTATAATATTTAGCACTGATGGACCTAATAATACAAAAAGCTCCTTGATAAGTTTCCCAGGAAGTGGGTCAAGTAAACATGTTGTTTGTTTTATCCCACTTACACGCTGTAATAGTTCCTCTAATGTTATTTCATCAAAAAGAGAGAGACTATTTTGTATTGCAGTATCCGTCGTAGATACAGTTGTATCTGTGTTCATAGAACCCAGTTGTAGCTGCGATGCATTGTCTTTAATCTCCTTTCTAATGAGTTCAATTTTCTTATTAAAGAAATTCATAAAGTCATCTGCCGAGTGGGTGGAGCTATTGGGAGGAGTCCCTTGTTGGGTTAGCGATGCTACTGTACTAAACAAAAATTTAGGGTCGTTTTTGTTGAGGCGGATGAGATTTGAGTAATATTTAGCTTTAGCTAAGGTAAGCATGCGTTTATACGATATTAAACTATCACTCCATGCTTGATGGAAAACCTCAAGCTTGGTCGCGCGCCATTTGCGTTCCAACTTTCTACATGATAATTTATGAGCTCTGGTTTCCTCTGTAAACCATGGGGTGCGCCTTTTAGGGGCCCTTTTTTGTTTTAGCGGTGCTATACTATCAATGGTTTTGCGCAGGGCATTGTCAAAGTTGTTAGTGAGGTTATCAATAGAGCCGACATAATTTGGGAATGGTGCCATTACCGAAGGCAGTAGGTCAGCAAGAGTCATCGTTGTGGCGGCATTAATGTTGCGGCTGCTATAGCAGTTATTATTATTATTAGTTTGTTGACAATGAGTCAGAACTTCGAATTTTATAAGGTAATGATCGGACATTACTTTAGTATACGGGAGTACCATAACTTTGGAGGTGGTGACACCCCTGACCAGCACTAGATCTATCGTATTGCCGTTGCGATGCGTAGGTTCATTTATTATTTGTGTAAGACCACAGCTATCAATTATAGTCTGGAGCGCCACGCACTGAGGGTCCGATGGGGTATTCATATGGATATTAAAGTCCCCCATTATGATTATATTGTCTGCGTGCGTCACTAGATCAGCAACGAACTCTGAGAATTCATTAATAAAGTCCGAGTAGGGCCCTGGGGGGCGGTAGATAACAGCCATATCGAGAGGCAGCGGTGCGACAGACCTCATAGTAAGCACCTCAAACGATTTGTATTTATTATTTAGGTTAGGGGTAAGGTTAAAGTTTTCATTATATATTAGTGCGACCCCCCCACCCCTTTTAAGGGGACGGGCAATATGCGCATTCGTATAGTTAGGAGGAGATGCCTCATTTAGCGCAAAAAATTCGTCTGGTTTGAGCCAGGTTTCGCTAAGACCAATGACGTTAAGATTGTTGTCTCTAATGACCTCATTAACTAATAACGTTTTGGGAGACAATGATCTTATGTTTAAAAAGCCCATATTATAAGTATTGGGCTGTTTTGACGAGTTTTTGTTTAAATTATCCGTAGTAGAAATATTAATAATGTTGCGTTTACTATACGTAGTGCACTTTAAATAGTTTCGACCATATCTAGGAATTGATACGACGAGAATTTTGAGATTGTTTACTTGATGCTGCGATCGACTGAACGCATCATGATTTGCCACCTCAGTAGAATGCATATCTACCCCGGACACATTCACAACAGAAAACACATTATGTGAGTTGTGTGTTATTCTAAGAAAATTGCTATGCGTACAGGAATTATCCAGCCTGGTGCTGGCTAGTTCTAGCTTAACTGACTCCTCACCCGGACTAGCAGGCTCTGTAATTGCCTGTGACCGGGCTTGCTCTAGTGTAGTTAGTCAAATGTGACTTAAACAGTAGTCTATATTCTTAGACAGGATGATGGCGCCTTCCTGGTTAGGGTGAAGGCCGTCCCTCATCAGCAAGCCTGGTTTGCCCCAGAAAGAGGGCCAATTATCAATAAACGTTAGTCCCTGTTGTCTACAGAAGCTAGCCAGCCACTTGTTAAGCGAGACTAATCTGCTATATCTCTCATCATTGCCTCTCGCAGGCAGGGGGCCAGAGACAATTACTCGATGCCTGGACATCTTTCTAGCGAGATCACAAGTCCTGGCTATGTTTCTCTTTGTAATCTCTGACTGTCTCATTCTAGTGTCATTGGAGCCAACGTGTACAACTATATTCGCATAACTAGTGGTGCGATTAGCCTGTCGTATGTGTTTACTAGGCCTGTTGCGAGTTAGCTCCCTAAGATTAGCCTCAATGTCAGGTACTCGGGCCCCCGGGATGCACTTAATTGTGGCTGGTTTGCTAAGCTTTATGTTTCGGGTGATGGAGTCCCCTATGACTAAGGTGTGGTGCCCGGTAGACTGGGGTGTAGGACTAGCTAAAGAGCTAAATCTATTATGCGTCTCAACCGGTACACCGTAGCTTGTAGGCCGCTTAGGACTGCTACAGGCTGGGCTAGTTAGCTCGCTACAGCTAACGCTAGCAGATGTGTCCGCAACATCTAAAGTTACGAGATTACTCTGCTGTAACTGGCGGACACGGCCTTCTAGCAGAGCCAGCCTCTCCGTGAGTAAGGTGCAAGACGCGCAGGAAGCCATACTCACGGTGTTTTCTGTCACCGAGTGAAGTTCCTGCTGTCTTCCGAGAAGTCCTGGTCACGGTGTGCAGGAGTAGACTCCTTCTGACCGGCGCCCGGCGACGCCTTTCTCCGCGCTAGCTTCGTTAGCTTAGCAGCTAGCTGCTAGCTAGCTGCGGGAGGGGTGGAGAGACAGAGATCGGGTGATTTGCAAGTTAAATAGTACTACTAAATATGTTGAGAAAGTAATAAAGAAAGCTGCAGAACAATTTAAAAGCACACAAATAGAACGATACTTAGCTTTTTCGAAACAGCGAGCAGTCAGCGAGCAGTCACGCACGGTGAACCGGATTGTTGTTGGTTTCGGGGCAAACCAACCCATTTCAAAGGATTTGTCTGATCAAATTGTCCACTCTGGCCCTGGAATTGATGCCTTATTATTACAGTTCCACATCCAAAACAGAGACAACATTCTTGAAGAAGAGGAGGGTTTTTAATAGCGTCTTTCACTGTGCTAGTCTCACTGGGATGATTACAACCGAGATTGCCAAGGCCATTTGCAGAGGGAGCCGAATTATAGATAAGGATTGTTGTTGGTTTCGGGGCAAACCAACCCATTTCAATGGATTTGTTTGATTATATTTCGCCTTGCAGAGTTTCTCCGAGATGTTTTCCAATTTATGTTTCAATCCCAAGATTGAACGGCTGCCGTAGTCTTCTGAATTTGTTGATATTCCAATTAGCAGATGCCCTATTATTACAGTTCCATGTCCAAAACAGAGACAACATTCTTGAAGAAGTGGAGGGTTTTTAATAGCGTCTTTCACTGCGCTGGTCCCACTGGGATGTTTACAACCGAGGTTTGCAGAGGGAGCCAAATTATAGACAAGGATTGTTGTTGGTTTCGTGGCAAACAAACCCATTTTAATGTATTTGTCTGATAAAATTGTCTATTCTGGCCCTCGAATTGATCATATTTTGCCTTGCAGAGCTTCTCCGAGATGTTTTCCAATTTATGTTTCAATCCCAAGATTGAACGACTGCCGTAGTCTTCTGAATTTGTTGATGTACCAATCAGCAGATGCCTTATTATTACAGTTCCACATCCAAAACAGAGACAACATTCTTGAAGAAGTGGAGGGTTTTTATAGCGTCTTTCACTGTGCTGGTCTCATTGGGATGTTTACAACCGAGATTTGCAGAGGGAGACGAATTATAGATAAGGATTGTTGTTGGTTTCGGGGCAAACAAACCCATTTTAATGTATTTGTCTGATAAAATTGTCCATTCTGGCCCTTGAATTGATCATATTTCGCTTTGCAGAGAGCTTCTCCGAGATGTTTTCCTATTTACGTTTCAATCCCGAGATTGAACGGCTGCCGTAGTCTTCTAAATTTGTTGATAAACCAATCAGCAGATCCCTATTAGCACAGTTCCACATCCAAAACAGAGACAACATTCTTGAAGAAGTGGAGGGTTTTTATAGCGTCTTTCACTGTGCTGGTCTCACTGGGATGTACAGCTTAAGTTGTTCAACAGTCAGGGGGTCTCCGTTGTGGTATTTTAGGCTTCACATTGCGCCACACATGGCACACGCAGGCCAGTCTAGTACCCGCACTCTTTTACTATGAAGCCACGCTGTTGTAACACGTAGCTTGGCATTGTCTTGCTGAAATAAGCAGGGGCGTCCATGATAACCTTGCTTGGATGGCAACATATGTTGCTCCAAAACCTGTATGTGCCTTTCAGCATTAATGGTGCCTTCACAGATGTGTAAGTTACCCATGCCTTGGGCACTAATACACCCTCATACCATCACAGATGCTGACTTTTCAACTTTACGCCTCGAACAATCCGGATGGTTCTTTTCCTCTTTCTTCCAGAGGACACGACGTCCACAGTTTCCAAAAACAATTTTAAATGTGGACTCGTCAGACCACAGAACACTTTTCCACTTTTCATCAGTCCATCTTAGATGAGCTGGGACCCAGTGTTTCTGGGTGTTGTTGATAAATGGCTTTGGCTTTGCATAGTAGAGTTTTAACTTGCACTTACAGATGTAGCGACCAACTGTAGTTACTGACAGTGGTTTGCTGAAGTGTTCCTGAGCCCATGTGGTGATATCCTTTACACACTGATGTCGCTTTTTGATGCGGTACCGCCTGAGGGGTCCAAGGTCCGTTATATCATTGCTTACGTGCAGTGATTTCTCCAGATTCTCTGAACCTTTTGATGATATTACGGAGCGTAGATGGTGAAATCCCTAAATTCTTTGCAATAGCTGGTTGAGAAATGTTGTCCTTAAACTGTTGGACAATTTGCTCACGCATTTGTTCGCTCCATCCTTGTTTGTGAACGACTGAGCGTTTCACGGAAGCTGCTTTTATACCCAATCATGGCACCCAATCATGGCACCCACCTGTTCCCAATTAGCCTGTTCACCTGTGGGATGTTCCAAATAAGTGTTTTGATGAGCATTCCTCAACTTTCTCTGTCTTTTTTGCCACTTATGCCAGCTTTTTTGAAACAAGTCGCCGGCATCAAACTCCAAATGAGCTAATATTTGCAAAAAATAACAAACTTTTCCAGTTAAATATCTTGTCTTTGCAGTCTAATATAAGTTGAAAAGGATTTGCAAATCATTGTATTCTGTTTTTATTGACCATTTACACAACGTGCCAACTTCACTGGTTTTGGGGTTTTTGTATATTGGTTGAATTGGCACGATGGGGACGTGTCACATTCCTGGAGGGACCGCTTCATCCTGCCAGCCATGACCCAAAGTGGAAGCAAAGTACCGTAGTCACGTCACGACGCAGCTCTACACTGGACTACTTTATGATTTATGAGAACAAATTGCCTTTAAATTGACTGCAACACCATGAATGTTTGTGTTTCACACACTGAGGCCATTTATTTTGGACGAAAGGAAAAACAAATATATATATTTTTTAAAGTCGCCACCACCACCACGTCGCTGAATAAACGTACAAAACTCACGTCTGTTCCACTCGCTCGGAAAACCAGGAGCGGAAGCGAGCGGCGTTAAGCCCTTAGTGTAGCATCGCCATGACGATATCCACTCCGAAATGGAAACAAACTTGTTTTAGGGCCGCGGTGATGAGAAGTAGCCGTGACCAGGTCCAAATCGGAGCGGCGCGAAAGCGAATGAATGGCGTCCAGTGTTGGTGGAGGACGTGAGGTCACCCAAGTTGGCACCTGCAGACGTCTCGCCGTCATGTGACTGACAGGCCGTGCGGTGCCAGAGGCGCCTCTGGACGCCAGCCAAGCCATTCATCTCCCGCTCTGGTACACCTTCACTCACCTGCGTGCACACCTCAGAACCACAACATGATCCACTTTGGACAGGCCTCATAACTTACGTCCACATGGGCCGTCGTTTCATCGAATCACCCTTTCACCCCTCTTTTCAAACAGTGCAAGGGTTTGGAGGATAATCTAATACAAATAAAGTAGTTGTGACTGAAATGTTTCTGCAATCAGGGATGTGCGCTCTGACGAGAATGAGGCAGTGGATGGGAATGAATGAGTGGGACCAAACTCAAGTCATGACTCAAAGAGCGGAAAGAGAAGATCAAATGATTGGTTAGAAAGTTTTAAAAAATGATTCGAGCATCTTATTATTTTCAAGCCTATTTTTTATATTGACTGCTTAAGGTGTTAGGTGTGTTTTACTAGAAACTTTTAAAAAACTTTATTTGTGTTAAATGACGTCTTCCCCATTATCATACGTCTTTTTTTAACTTTATTTTTTATAAAATTACAACTTTTAGAAATGTGTAAAATTCATCCTAATCTAAATGTTTATTTTTTATTTTATTTTATTCTGAAATTATAATTTTATTATTTTTGTTGTTGTTTAATATTACGCTTTTATTTATTTATTCATTTACTTATTTTAATATTCAACAATATTCTCTTCAAATTACAACTTGTGCCCCGAAGGTTTAGAAATTTTTTTGCGTGTTTAATATTACAACTTTATTTTGGTAAAGTTGTGACTTTACCCGTGCAGAATTTAGATTTTTACGTATTTACGATATTTTCCCCTAAAGCTTCCAATGTTTTTTGTGTTTAATATTACAACTTTGTTCTTGTAAAATTACGAGTTTTAATCTCAAAGACTTACTTTTTTTTTTTTTGCTTGTAATAATACAACTTTATTTTTGTAAAATTAAAACGCTCTATTTAATGATTTATTTATTTATTTTTAATAATTTTAATGTTCAACTTTATTTACGTAAAATTGTGACATTTTCTCTTAAAGGCTGACATTTTTTGTGTTTAATATTACAACTTTATTTTTGTAAAACTACGACTTTGTAAACATACATTTTTTTTTTTTTTAAATACATTCTAATGTTAAACTTTATTCTGGTAGAAATAAAATGTTTTAGCTCATAGGCTTATGATTTTTTTGGTTTAATATTACAATTTTATTTTTGTAAAATTACGGCTTCATAAACATACAATATATATATTTTTAAATACATTATAATGTTAAACTTTATTCTGGTAGAAATAAGACTTCTTTTTTTTTAGCTCCTAGGCTTATCATTTTGTTTGTGTTTAATATCAAAACTTTTTTTCTTTTTTTTATAAAATTACGACTTTTTAAACCTAACATTTGTTGTTTTTAATATAAATTCTAATGTTAAACTTTATTCCTGGTAAAATAAGACTTTTTTTTTTAGCTCATAGGCTTATCATTGTTTTGTATTTAATATTACAACTTTATTTTTGTAAAAATACGACTTATAAACATACAATATTAAAAAAAAAAAAAACATTCTAACGTTAAACTTTATTCTGGTAGAAATAAGATGTTTTAGCTCATAGGCTTATCATTTTTTTTGTTTAATATTACAATTTTATTTTTGTAAAAATACGACTTTATAAACATACAATAATATATATTTTGTATATACAATCTAATGTTAAACTTTATTCTGGTAGAAATAAGACATCTTAGCTCATAGGTTTATTTTTTTGTGTTTAATTTTACAACTTTAATTTGTAAAATTACAGCTTTATAAACATACAATATAAAAAAAAAACATTGTAATGTTAAGCCTTATTCTTGTAAAAATAAAACTTTTTAGCTCACTGGCTTTTAATTTTTTTGTGTTTAATATTACAACTTTATTATTGTAAAATTACAAATTTATAAACATAAAATAAAAATTTAAAAATAAATACATTCGAATGTATCATTGTTTTGTATTTAATATGACAACTTTATTTTTTGTAAAAATACGACTTATAAACATACAATATTTAAAAAAATAAATACATTCTAATGTTAAACTTTATTCTGGTAGAAATAAGATGTTTTAGCTCATAGGCTTATAATTTTTTTTTGTTTAATATTACAATTTTATTTTTGTAAAATTACGACTTTATAAACATACAATATATATATATATATATATTTTAAATACATTCTAATGTTAAAATGTATTCTGGTAGAAATAAGACTTTTTAGTTTCTAGGCTTATCATTTTGTTTGTGTTTAATATTACAACTTTATTTTTATAAAATTGCGACTTTATAAACATAACATTTGTTGTTTTTAGTATAAATTCTAATGTTGAACTTGATTCTGGTAAAAAAAGACTTTTTTTTAGCTCATAGGCTTATCATTGTTTTGTATTTAATATTACAACTTTATTTTTGTAAAAATACGACTTTATAAACATACAATAATATATATATTTTTAAATATATATATTATTATATAATATATATATATATATAATGTTAAACTTTATTCTGGTAGAAATAAGACGTCTTAGCTCATAGGTTTATTTGTTTGTGTTTAATTTTACAACTTTAATTTGTAAAATTACAACTTTATAAACATACAATATTTTAAAAACAAACAAACATTGTAATGTTAAACCTCATTCTTGTAAAAATAAAACTTTTTAGCGCATAGGCTTATAATTTTTTTGTGTTTAATATTACAACTTTATTTTTGTAAAATTACGAATTTATAAACATAAAATAAAAATGAATAAATAAATACATTCTAATGTTAAACTTTATTCTGGTAGAAATAAGACGTCTTAGCTCATAGGCTTATAATTTTTTGTGTTTAGTATTACAACTTTATTTTTGTAAAATTACGAAGTTATAAACATACAATATATTTTTTATTTTTTTTAAACATTCTAATGTTAAACCTTATTCAGGTAAAAATAAAAAAAATTAGCTCATAGGCTTATAATTTGTTTGTGTTTATTATTACAACTTTATTTTTGTAAAAATACGACTTTATAAACATACAATGATTGTTTTAAAAAAAAAACATTCTGATGTTAAACTTTTTTCTGGTAAAAATAAGAAATTTTACCTCATAGGTTTATCATTTTTTTTGTGTTTAATATTACAACTTTATTTTTGTAAAATTACGACTTTATACATTTACAATTTTAAAAAAAACACAAAAAAAACATTCTAATGTTAAACTTAATTCTGGTAGAAATAAGACTTTTTTTTAGCTCATAGGCTTATCATTTCTTTTTGTTTAATATTACAACTTTATTTTTTTTTTAAATACAACTTTATAAACGTACAATACATTTAAAAAAAATACATTCTAATGTTAAACTTTATTCTGGTAAAAATAATACATTTTTTTTAGCTCATAGTCTTATAATTTTTTTGTGTTTATTATTACAACTTTAATTTGTAAAATTACGACTTTATAAACATGCATTATATATTTAAAAAAAAAACATTCTATTGTTACCATACTTATTTTAGTATGGTAAAATAAGACTTTTTAGCTCATAGGCTTATATTTGTTTGTGTTTAACATGACAAATTTATTTTTGTAAATTTACGACTTTACTCGCGTAGAATACATTTTTGGGGTAAATTTGAAAGGTTTTGTTCTCCTAAAATGACAACATCCCCGCAGTCTTAATAGCACAACTTTATTCTCATATAATTCCAACTTTTCCCATGTATACTCGCTACTTTTAAATTTTCTTTTACAACTTTACTCTTTTACCATGTATATTTATATATTTTTAAAACATTTATTTCAATGTTAAACTTAATTCCCGCCAAATCCTGACTTTTCCCCCTACAAATACTTATATTTAATTTAATATTACGTTATTCTCATAGAATAATCATAATAGTAAGAGTAGACCTCTTTTTCTCGTAACTTTGCAACTTTATTTTGTTTCCTAAAATAGATTAGGCAAAGCACATGCTAACATGCTAACGTGCTAACGTGCTGCAGTACTTGGAGGCAATGAGTTTGAGTGTTTGCATAACATTTTATATGAATGTGTTGAAAAGGTAAAAGTCTTGAAATATCACAAACGCAGCAGAAATAATCCTTTTCTGGGCTGCAAAGTAAGAGCCGCTCGTATATCAGAGCTGCGAGCAGCCGAGAGTTTTCTTCTTCACCAGCCGCCTCAGCTCGTCCAATTTAATGTTGCACAAACACACTCAGCACCTGCTCTCACTTCACGCGTCAATTGAAGATTTATAAGCTCGACACTTTATCCGCCATCTTCCTGCTCGCTCTGCATATCAACGCCTTTATGACTTCGCACACTTGGAAAAAAGGGAGTCATTTAGTCCCGGCGAGCGATGATTTTGAATGAACTGTCTGCTCCCGGCCGGGCGTGTTCCTTTATTAGAAATATATCCTGTTGTTTGCGATCAGTGGAAAAAACAAGTCGTGGAAAAAGTGAAAATACGTACAGTTGGGGAAAGGCACGGACTACAAAGGCGGAAACGCGCAATTTTTCAGGACTTATGCAGATCCCAAATAGAGATCAGCAGGTACCAGAAGGTAAGAAAAGTCTCTTTTGCATAATATGGCGAAACAAAACACCAGATAATATGTCTTACCTTATACACACACCATAATAATACTGGTATGTTGAAGCACAGTACAATCCATCAAGCGGTGTGGCTTCATAGCTTACCAAAGTCCTACTAAAAACATTATGATAGATTTTTGAGCGTCGTGTGTAATGTTCTATATTTTCAATGGAACATATAAAATGTTGGTGTTGTTTACGTGAGTCATATTGCAGTCTACACATATCTCTTATGTGTGACTGCCATCTACTGGTCACACTTATCCATTACACCATGTACCAAATAAAATAGCTTCGAGGTCGATGTGCAAAACCGGTATTATTCCGTACATTAGGCGCACTGTCGAGTTTTGAGAGAGAAAAAAAGGATTTTAAGTGTGCCTTATTGTTAGAATAATAGTGCCTATATGTATGTATATATCTATCATTTATGTATATACAAGTTCATTAAGTTTGCACATAGAGTGAACAGTTTAGAATAATTTATGATTTAAAGAAAAGGGGTGGGATTAAATAAGTGTAAACTTTTATTCACTCCTTTTCAAATATGTAAAAAAAATGAAATAAAAAGGAAGTTGAATGCTCATTTGTTTTCGCTTTTTATCCTCCATTGTTTTCATTTTGTTATAATGGCTGTTAAGGCTATAGCACTGTATTGGATAAGGCTTGCTCTTGTTTTTATGCATATTTGAAATAAAAATATATCAATCAATCAATCAATCAACTGTATCTAAGTTATCACAAAACTTTGTGTTTCAACGAGTTCCGGCGAGAAGACAAAAGCTGTCTTTAATCCTACCAAGCAGAAGGCTCGTAAAACTCCACTGTGTAGGATGGGAAGCAACATGAAGGTGTTCTGTTTCTTTCATGTATTGTCGTCAACAGAAAGTTAGTGTCTCGACCCAAGAACTGTTTGAACTGTTTTACGACCTTTTCTTTGAACTGCTCTGTAACCAAAGGCGACGGCTGTTTATGACCCCCGTCCCTTAGAAACAGCTGTTTCCATATAATCAGGGAAAGTCCAAATAAAAGAGGGGGCATACAATCTTTTGCCAGAGCGTGATGGAGACCATACAAGAGTACAGCCCAGACGCGCTCTCCTCAATTGAGACAAATTTAATTTGGTCTCTGTTTAATTCCTTGCTTCTTGTCTTGTTTAATAGATGTCATCAGTGTTTGAACCTGACATATTCTAGTCCGGAAAATACGGTATGTGTTATTCTTAGAAAATTATGAATTGTTTTCTGGTATTACATATTCTCCTAAAATTACTACTCAGTTAGAGGTTAGGGTTAGGGTCAGTGGCCTAGTGGTTAGAGTGTCCGCCCTGAGATCAGTAGGATGTGAATTCAAACCCCGGCCGAGTCATACCAAAGACTATAAAAAATGGGACCCATTACCTCCCTGCTTGACACTCAGCATCAAGGGTTGGAATTGGGGGTTAAATCACCAAAAATTATTCCCGGGCGCGGCCACCGCTGCTGTTCACTGCTCCCCTCACTTCCCAGGGGGTGATCAAGGGTGATGGGTCGAATGCAGAGAATAATTTCGCCACACCTAGTGTGTGTGTGACAATCATTGGTACTTTAACTTTAACTTTATGTTTCCCTAATGAATATTGACCCACTTTTGTAACATTGCAACTTTTTCTTCATAAAAGTAAAACGTTTTTCAAAATTATATTTCAAATTTCACATGACTTTGTTCTCATAAAATGACAGCTCTTCTCTTGCAATTTTAAAGCCTTATTTTGTGGAAAAATACCAGTTTTCATTATAAAATAAGTATTTTTAAACTATGACTTCATTCTTGTAAAATTTCGACTTTTCCTGTGCAACTTAATTTGTCCTAAAATCTCAACTTTTTACTGAAAAAAAAAATGTTCACTTGTCAACATTTTTCTCATATTACCAATGTATTTGCGTAATCGCGTGACTTCATTCTCGTAAAATGACGACTTTTCTCGAGTAATATTGAAACCTTGTTGTCTGAAAAATGTTCTTGCAAATAACAATTTTTTTTCTCGTAATATTTTTTAACTTGTTTAATTATTCTTGTGAAATATAAAAGAGTAATTTTCCAAGTAGATTGCCCATCATTGCTGATTAGAAGAAATAGAACTCAGCTTTGTTTTTTTTATCAGAAGCTTCTTTGATATTGTGGGAAATAAGCTGCAGTATGTATGTAGTAAAACATAAAGATAATATAAGTGTACACTATGTAGGGAGCATTTCAGTAGTGTGTGTGAGAGGTCATTCTGAATAATGTCCCTAACAGCTCCTCATACACATTGCGGTGCACACATTAAACATCTGAAGTATGATTATGTGGAGGTTCTAAGCTTCTTTATCACTTCTTATATTATTATTATTCTAGGTGATAATAAAATAAAAACATGTTAATGGTCAAGGACACCGATAAGCGTGGAAAGAAAGAGATGAGTCAGCCTTCTCTCTCACTAAAAGCAGACAAAACGTATTCATAATTACCTCCAAATACAGACTTTTTCCCCTGAAAATGTGCATGAATCATTCGCTAGTTCTTCTTTGGAAAGACGACTTTATCAGACATCTTTTCCACCCGCTGTCACTTCCTCACAAAGAGGCCAGCGACTCGCTCGCTTCTCAACTCTTTTTAACGCCAATCCTTATGCTAGTTCTACCCTGGGAATAAATAATTGAATACAAAATGAAAAAAATGTATAAAAGGATTCATTCATTCATTCATTTTTGATTTATCTCCTTCATTCATTTTTGATCAATAGACAATTAAACTTTAGCAACTAAACACATGTTTACACACCTATGCTCGAGAAGGAACAGGATGAAGAAAATCGTATATTTAGTCTTACTTAATGCACTGTTTTTCAACCTTTTTTGAGCCAAGGCACATTTTTTGCGTTGAAAAAATCCGGAGGCACACCACCAGCAGAAATCATTAAAAAACGAAACTCAATTGACAGTAAAAAGTCGCAATTTTTGGATATGACTTTAAAGCATAACCAAGCATGCATCACTATAGCTCTTGTCTCAAAGTAGGTGTGCTGTCACCACCTGTCACATCACACCCTGACTTATTTGGACTTTTTTGCTGTTTTCCTGTGTGTAGTGTTTTAGTTCTTGTGTTGCGCTCCTATTTTGGTGGCTTTTTCTCTTTTTTTGGTATTTTCCTGTAGCAGTTTCATGTCTTCCTTTGAGCGATATTTCCCGCATCTACTTTGTTTTAGCAATCAAGAATATTTCAGTTGTTTTTATCCTTCTTCGTGGGGACATTGTTTACTGTCATGTCATGTTCGGATGTACATTGTGGACGCCGTCTTTGCTCCACAGTAAGTCTTTGCTGTCGTCCAGCATTCTGTTTTTGTTTACTTTGTAGCCAGTTCAGTTTTAGTTTCGTTCTGCATCGCCTTCCCTAAGCTTCAATGCCTTTTCTTAGGGGCACTTACCTTTTGTTTAAGCATTAAATACCTTTTTACCTGCACGCTGCCTCCCGCTGTTTCCGACATCTACAAAGCAATTAGCTACCTGCTGCCACCTACTGATATGGAAGAGTATTACACGGTTACTCTGCCGAGCTCTAGACAGCACCGACACTCCACAACAACACATCATTTGCCGACTATAATTACTGGTTTGCAAAAAATATTTTTTACCCCAAATAGGTGAAATTAGATCATCTCCCACAGCACACCAGACTGTATCTCACGGCACACTAGTGTGGTTGAAAAACACTGACTTAATGGATAGGCCAGATTCACAAGCATACAAACCAAACAAATAACCAACTAGTGCAAAACTTCATGAACTACAAACCGTACAAAAAAAGTAATATACACCTCACGGGATGATACAAAAAAATACAAACCCAGACAAAAAATAAGTAAAATAATAAAATATAAAGCAAAATGTAGACACTTACGGTTGTCCATATGATCTTATTGTTCTGTCTTTATATATTTTTATATATTATATTGTATTATTTTTTTGGGGGAAATTCTATTCTAAAATTATAATTTTATTATTTGTGTTGTTGTTTAATATTACACTTTTATTTATTTATTTTAATGTTACATAATATTCTCTTAAAATGACAACTTGTGTCACGAAGGTTTACCATTTTTTTCGTGTGTTTGATATTACAACTTTATTTTGGTAAAGTTGTGACTTTACCCGTGCAGAATTTTGATTTTTACAACATTTATGACATCTTCCCCTAAAGCTTACAATGTTTTTTGTGTTTAATATTGCAGCTTTGTTCTTGTAAAATTCCGACTTTTAACCTCAAAGACTTACATTTTTTTTGCTTTTAATATCACAACTTTATTTTTGTAAAATTAAAACGTTCTCCCCGTGGACTATTTATAAAAAAAAAATAATAATAATAATTTTAATGTTAGATTTTATTCATGTAAAATTATGACTTTTTCTCTCAAAGGCTTACATTTTTTTGTGATTTATTCCATCTTTATTTTTGTAAAATTATACAATATTTTTTTTCGAAAATACAAACTGCCATGAGGTGGTGACTTGTCCAGGGCGTACTTCGCCTTCCGCCCGAATGCAGCTGGGATAGGTTCCAGCACCCCTGCGACCTCGAGAGGGACAAGCTGTCTTTTTATATTATTTGTTTATTGCACTAAATGGAAGGACAAGGGACAACAATAACCAAAGATAGAGGATATTAGCACGCTAATATGAGAGACGCCAGCAAAAAAAAAAGCTAGCATGCTAAATTTCTCACAAGTATGCTAACAGTTAACGTGCTAATGCCCATCGGCGCGAACGAGACCTTTCCGACGGTATAGCATACGTGGGGGTTCGTTGGCCGGTTCGTCTCGTATTTGACAAAAGGTGCGTACCCATTCAGTTGGCCTTTTTTTTTTTTTTTTGTTCGTGAATAGCGTTGCCATGGTAACAAGAAATGTTCCCAATTTAGATTTCTGCTATCGGCGCGAACGAGACCTTTCCGACGGTATAACATATGTGGGGGTTCGTTGGCCAGTTCGTCTCGTATTTGACAAAAGGTGCGTACCCATTCAGTTGGCCTATTTCTGTTGTCGTTTGTGAATAGCGTTGCCATGGTAACACGAAATGTTCCCAATTTAGATTTCCGCCATCGGCGCGAACGAGACCTTTCCGATGATATAACATATGTGGGGGTTCGTTGGCCGGTTCGTCTCGTAGTGGACGTAAGAGAAACGTGCAGAACAAGAATAATGATAAAAGTTGAAGTATGAGCAATGGTAATATGGGCTGCTTGCATTGCAGCAGGCCCATAATAAAACTGTTATGATTGTGGTTTTGTAGTTTTTCTATTTTTTCATCTTGGCCGTTGTTCGGTTTTTCACCAGTTTTTTTTTTTTTCTTTTCTGTTTGTAGACCTTTCGGGGCCAGATGAGGTACCTGTTTTTGTGTACTTGGGATCTGCAAAAGTCCTGAAAATGTAAAATCCAACCATAAAGGCATGGCGGAGATTTTCTTAAAACAATCTTGGATTCTTTTGTTTGGAATTTGCCCAATTTGTGACGTTTTTGCCATTAGGGACGAAAGCATATTATCCATATATGGTTGAAATTTTCCCAAAGTGTCCAGGTCCGCCGTTGTAGTCCGAAACTGGAGTCAGTAAGCTTCTTATTTTTCTCTAACCTCTTATCTATCAGTAGACTCGCTATTGAAGCACTACAAGCTATCAATCAATCAAAGTTTACTTAATCACAAATGTCTCAAAGGGCTGCACGAGCCACAACGACATCCTGGGCTCTGATCCCACCTCAGGGCAAGAAAGAACTCAACCCAATAGGGACAATGAGAAACCTTGGAAGACACCGCAGATGTTGGGACCCTCCAGGTGACCGGTACAATGGATGCCGAGTGGATACGGTAAATAATGTGAGAGTCCAGTCCATAGTGGGGCCAGCAGGGGATCCTCTTGAATGTAGACAAGTCAGCAGCGCAGAAAAGTCACCGACTGATGCACAGGGGAGTGGTCCACCCCGGGTCCCGACATTGAACAGCTAGCGTTCATCTGTGGTCACCTGATAACCGAGTCTCCACACAGGAGAGGGGGGCAGAGCAGAAAAGAGACAGCAGATCAACTGGTCTAAAAGGGGGGTCTATTTAAAGGCTAGAGTATACAAATGAGTTTTAAGATGGGACTTAAATGATACTGAGGTAGCATCTCTAACTGTTACCCGGAGGGCATTCCAGAGTACTGGAGCCCGAATAGAAAACGCTCTATAGCCCGCAGACTTTTTTTGGACTCTGGGAATCACTAATAAGCCGAAGTTCTAAGAACGCAGATTTCTTGCCGGGACATATGGTACAATACAATCAGCAAGATAGGATGGAGCTAGACTGTTTAGTATTTTATACGTAAGTAGTAAAACCTTAAAGTCGCATCTTAAGCGCACAGGTCTGTAGACCTTCCTACAGCACTCTATGCCAGCGAGACCTGGAAAATCACAGTAAGAATGAGGGAAAAGCTAGATGTCTTCCAACAACGTTGCCTTAGAAACATCTTGATGTTCAAAAACACTGACCACATTACCAACAAGAAGATATAAAACACAACCACTCAGCCGAGACATAGAAACATGTCGATGAAATCGCAGGTCATATACTCAGAATGCCACCAAAACGTGCCCCCAAGGTAGCAATGACATGGTTCCCTGGCGGAGGAAGAAGAAGAGGACGACCAAAACACATATAGAGAAGAACCTTCCTCAAAGACCTAGAACCTCAAGACCTCAACTTGGCAAGGGCTGAGGAAATCTCCCATAATCGAACAGAATGGTAAAAGCTTTCTGCCCGTTGCACTCAACAGTGGGGAAAGAACTTAGGCTCAATTAAAATACCCCATCTCCGTCCTTGGTTTTGCGTGCTCAGGTCTATTAAAAGGCGTTCGAATGAACCGCCAGGTAGGGGGTAAGGGCGAAGTACCTCCCTCGAAGCGAAGTGAGCTCGCAGACCTCCCTACACTATTGAGGAGAAAGATGGCAGACCAGAAACCCCAAAAAATGTACAAATGTAAATAATAAGCATAATTAATGGTTTTCATAATGACACTGGTGGTTTAGGCAGACTTGAGCAACGAGACTTGAGCAATGTCCTTATGTGTGGGGCGCATTTGCAATACTTCACCACGGCACTAAATGCTAAAGCCAAGGGGGATGGTCAAATATGTGAGGGCAGGGAGAAATCAAATTAAGTCTGCCACTACTGCCAGTTGGTGTTTGACCTCTAGCCTTCCACTTATTTGTCCGACCAAGCACAGGTGGCTTACCTGTTCAGCCTCATCGCTGGTGGCTATCTTCAACAACTGCCCTCAAGTCTAAAACTCTCTGAAATAATTTTCGGTGGAATCTAAGCAAATGTTTGATCACCCCGTACGTTACAGAAAGACGGGAGATTGACTTAGTATGTTTTTACGCCAAGACAGAAAGTCGGTGGCCGAACATACCATCACTTTTCGTACCCTGGCAGCTGAGAGTGGGTGGGATGAGGTTGCTCTATGCTTATTGTTCCACTCCAGCCTCAACCCTCGCCTTAAGGATGAGCTGACACTTCACGCTCTTTCCAGCTGGATAATCGCTTTTGTGAACCCAAGGGAGAAGGCCATGGAACAAAGCATATCTTCCACCTGTCTGACGATTTCTAGGGCAGCACCTGTCGGAGATCCTACGACTGGGAGAAACCAGGTCGGGGGACATTGACGAGGCCATGCAGCTGGGAGGTAGACGTCTCTCGCCTGCTGAGCGCAGCCGTCGACTTAACTACGATTGTGCATGTACTGCGGCCACCATACCAGGTACTCACTTTGGGACACTAGACTTTTGACTATTCCCTCGGACGTCTGCAGTTGGAAAGTATTCTGTTGTAAGAGTGGGGGTTCTATCAAGTGTATTTTTCTGATTGATTCTGGGGCAGATAATTTTTTCATAGATTTGGACTTTGTTAAAAAAATAACACAATAAGATACCCAATGTTCAGCTTGACTTAAGATAGTTTGCTCTCTAGATGGCAGAAGTATTTCCCACATTACCCATCAGACATGTGCCTTGACTTTAATTCTTTCAGGGAATCACTGGGAATTTGTAAATGTTTTTGTTAAACCTTCCCGGTCTGCACCAGTAATTCTCAGGCTCACCACCCGGTTTAAGATAGAGTCCCGTTATTGATTAGGCTAAGATGAGCGTTACTGACTGGAGTGTTTTCTGTCATGCAGCTTGCCTCCAGGCGGCCTGTCCGTCACTTCCGCCGTATCCCGTGTCCGTTAGTGAGATGGACCTCTCTAGTACCTGTGGCATATAACGACTTTGCCTCGGTTTTTAGCAAAGACAATGCTTTATCCCTTTCTCCTCATTGGCCTTATGACGGTTCAATTGACTCCTACCTTCTGCTTGCCGATTTAATATTTCCCTTCATGGACAATACATCACTCTATGGAGGAATATATCTCTAGCTCGCTTACTTCAGGTATCATACAACCATCTTTGCCTCGTCTTGGTGCAGGATTATTTTTCGTAGACAAGAAGGATGGCTCATTACAACCATGTATTCATTACAGAGCACTCGATATCACAGTGAGGGATTAGCATCCTCTGCCATTTATGGACTCTGCGTTTACTCCACTGCATTCCGCTACTATGTTCACCACACTAGACTTACGGAATGCTGCCATCATCTTTGGAAACAGCACAGTTGCCGGTTCACCACATGGTCAGGCTTCAAGGGATTTCTGTGGATATTGTCTCCGACAGAGGACCTCAGCGGTGCGGAACACTTTCAACAAAGCGTTGGGGGCGTCATCCAGTCTCTCTTCTGGCTACGACTCCCAGACTAAGGTCAGTCGGAACGGACTGATCAAGACATGGAAACTGCTGTCAGGACCCATCTGAGTGGACGGGCCAACTCCCCTGGATTGGATACTCCCATAACACCCTGGGATGTCTCCATTCTCCGTGGTCTATGGGATTTCAGCCCCCCGCCTTTCAATCTCTGGAGTCAGAGAAAGCTGTTCCCTCAGTCGAACAGCATGTTCGTCGGACTTGCCTGACCTCGAAAAGGTGTGGCTGGCAACTTAGGACATACCTCTTGTTGGCTCCTCGTTACGTGGGACTTTTTGAGGTGAAACGAGTTATCCACCCCAGTGTTGTCAGACTAAAGCTGCTAACTACACTCCAGATTCACCCCACGTTTCGGAACTCAAGCCAGTTATTAGTCCTTTCAGCTCTTCGGTCGTGCCTCCTTCTCTGCCTAGGCTGGTCGGTCATCCAACTTTTGATGTTAGGGCCATTATTGATTCTTGGCATCACGGCAGGCAACCTGGATTGGGGGAGTTATGGTCTTGAGGATTGCCCGTGGATCTGGCGCCCCTTTAAGCAGTGTGCCGAATTTGTTTGCCGTGGATTGTTGCTTTATTGGATTTTCTTACCTCCTTGTCATTGCTCTCCTGGTATCATCTGATACATTGTTACTCCTGGCTTCTTTCTCCTTTGCCTCGGTTTGACTTTCTAACCTTTTGTTGCTACTTTTATCTGCAACATTGTTTGTTGCCCTTTTCCAAGGGCTATTTTTTGTTTTGGACTATTTACTCTTTATTCTCAGCTTTGTTCCCTTAGCTGTTCCTTCTATTTTTTAAGCCTCATGCTTCCTTTCCTGTTATTTTTATGCCATTTTCCCTTGTCTGCTGCTGGACTAAAACATCATATTCTTTGCAACCTTGCATCTTGGGTTCCTGCCTCACGACTCCTGACAGAAATGTCATAAAAAAAATATGTCAGGGCCGTTCAACAACCATGAAAACATAGATTGAACATGTTTATGTTTTATGGGCCGTACTGTACATACAGTACAGTCGCACACAGGCTGACTTTGTGTACGACACACTGTTTCTATCCCTGTCCACACAACAAATACAACAAACTGTTTGTGCTGATCGCCACACAACAGATACAACACGCTATGTTTGTCAACGTCCACACAACAATTATAACGCACTATGTGTATCGGTCTCCAACACAACAGATACAACGCACTATTTGTATTGATATCCAGAGTACACAACAAATACAACACGGTCTTTGCATCGATCTATACACAAAAAAATACAACACACTATTTGTGTTGAGACATCCATACAACAAATACAATGTTCTATTAGTGTTGATGTCCACACAACAACCAAAACACACTATTTGTATTGATATCCAGGGTACACAACAAATACAACACCCTATGTATTTGTATTGATCTCTGCACAACAAATACAATATGCTCTGTTGACAATTATACATCAGATGCAACATTTTATTCGTGTTGATGTCCACACAACAGATACAACACACTATTTGTGTAGACGTCCACACGACATATACAACACACTGTTGTATATGTCCACACAACGGATACAACATGTTATTAGTGTCAATGTCCACACAACCGATACAACACTCTATTTGTGTCGACATCCACACATCAGATACAACATTTTATTAGTGTCGATGTCCACACAACCGATACAACACACTATTTGTGTCGACATCCACACAACATTTACAACACACTTTGTGTCGACATCCACACAACAGATACAACACACTATCTGTGTTGACATGCACACAACAGATACGACACGCTATTTGTGTTGACCTCCACACAACAGATACAACACACTATTTGTGTTGACTTCCACACAACAGATACAACACTCTATTTTTGTTGACATGCACACAACAGATACAACACACTATTTGTGTTGACTGCCACACAACATATACAACACACTATTTGTGTTGACATCCATACAACAGATACAACACACTATTTGTGTTGACTTTCACACAACAGATATAACACACTATTTGTGTTGACTTCCACACAACAAATACAACACACTGTTTGTGTAGACGTCCACACAACAGATACAACACACTATTTGTGTTGACGTCTACACAACATATACAACACAATATTTGTGTTGACATCCACACAACATATACACCACACTGTTTGTGTAGACATCCACACAACAGATACAACACACTGTTTGTGTAGACATTCACACAACAGATACAACACACTATCTGTGTAGACATCCACACAACAGATATAACACACTATTTGTGTTGACATCCACACAACAGATACAACACACTATTTGTGTCAACGTCCACACAACAGATACAACACACTGTTTGTGTAGACGTCCACACAACAGATACAACACACTATTTGTGTAGACGTCTAACAACAGATACAACACATTGTTTGTTTAGACATCCACACAACAGATATAACACACTATTTGTGTTGATGTCCACACAACAGATACAACACACTGTTTGTGTTGACATCCACACAACAGATACAACACACTATCTGTGTAGACATCCACACAACAGATATAACACACTATTTGTGTCGCGGTCCACACAACAGATACAACACACTATCAGGGTTGACATCCACACAACAGATACAACATTCTATTAGTGTTGATGTCAACACAAGAACTAAAACATACTATTTGTATTGATCCCTACACGACAAATACAACACACTGTTTTTGTTTTGACATCCATACAATATTTTATTAGTGTTGACATCCATACAACAGATACAACACACTGTTTGTGTTGACATCCATACAACAAGTACAACATTCTATTAGTGTTGATATCCAGGGTACACAACAGATACAACACAGTATTTGTGTAGACATCCACAAAACACATACTGTACAACATTCTATTAGTGTTGACATCTACACAACCAATACAGACATCTACACAACCAATACAACACACTACTTGTGTCGACATCCATACAACAGATACAACACACTGTATGTGATGATGTCCACACAACAACTAAAACACACTATTTGTATTGATATCCAGGGTACACAACAGATACAACACACTATTCGTGTAGACGTCCACACAACAGATACAACACACTATTTGTGTCGACGTCCACACAAAATATACAACATTTTATTAGTGGAGATGTGCACACAACAAATACAACATACTGTTTGTGTCAACGTCCACACAACAGATAGAACACACTGTTTGTGTTGACGTCCTCACAACATATACAACACGCTATTTGTGTCGACATCCATACAACAGATACAACACACTATTTGTGTCGACATCCACACGACAGATACAACACACTATTTGTATTGATCTCCACACGACAAATACAACACACTGTGAGGTCCACACAAGGGTGTGAAGATGATGTTGTGTAGTGGACCTAACCTACATAATGTGTTGCCTTAATGAAAGAATAAGAAGCCATTGAAGTGCAGCTGTGATTGGGGCGCCCCTCCCCCACTGTCACCCCCCCCCCCCCTTCTCCATCCATCCTCCACAGCAACAGGACATTGCAAGGATGCTCCAGCATGTCAAATGTTCTAAAATGAATATAGCGCTGTGATATATCGACGAGAAGCACGTCATTATTTTCTTTACTAAAATCATATGAAATGATGTCGTTATAATAATGAAACATTTTAGAAAATTATTATATGTATTAATAATAAAATATTACTAATCTCATGAATTAATTAATAAACAGAAATATTTTATTTAAATGTCTAGTCATAAATATATTCTAATGTATGCATTGTAGCAACAATAACAATATTTTGACTCCTTTTTAGAATATCAATATTATGAAATAAAGTAACACAAACTCAATTCAACACCAACTAAAAAAATAAGAATGGATTATGTGATCAAACAATAAAAATAGTGTTTCTCATTTCACCAAAGAAAAGATACACACTATGATTTAATGATACTAATAAAATAATATAGTAAATTCTCTAGTAATAATAATATTGTACTCATTGTACCGCCGAGCAATTGTTTGATATAAATCTAACCAATGCAAACTAAAAAAAACAAGTTAATTATATATATATTTATTTTGTTTACCACCAAGCCAAACATATATATATATAATTGTAGGACTATAAATGTGATTAGTTAAAATATTACAAAACTTCCATGTACTGTACTCATTTTACCATGAAAAAAATCCAATACAACAAAATACAATAATATAGAAAATATGTAGGCAAAAAGCCAAAATAAAAAATATTTATACATACAGTATATGCGTATAACTAAAAAGATATATATGTATTTGATGTATACATTTATATATGTATATATATAAAACTAAAAATATATATACTCTATATACATGTATAACTACATATATGTGTTTGTATATACTGTATGTATAATTTATTATATATACATATAAACACATATATGTATAATTTATGTAGATGTATTTGTATGTATGTAAGTATGTATATATGTGTATATATACATAAATATATACCATGAAAAAAATCCAATACAATAATATAGAAAATATATAGACAAGAAGCCAAAATGAAATTTTAAAAATATTTAAAAAAGATATATATATATATATATATATACACATATATATATAATTTATGTTGATTTATTTGTATATATGTGTATATATACATACATATATACCATGAAAACAATTCAATACATTAATATAGAAAATATATAGGCAAGAAGCCAAAATAAAATATATATATATGTATAATTAAATATATATATATATATATATATATATATATATATATATATATATATATATATATATATATATATATATATATATATATATATATATATATATATATATATATAGGGCAGCACGGTGGAAGAGGGGTTAGTGCATCTGCCTCACAATACAAAGGTCCCGAGTAGTCTTGGGTTCAATCCCAGGCTCGGGATCTTTCTGTGTGGAGTCTGCATGTTCTCCCCGTGACTGCGTGGGTTCCCTCCGGGTACTCCGGCTTCCTCCTACTTCCAAAAACATGCACCTGGGGATAGGTTGATTGGCAACATTAAATTGGCCCTAGTGTGTGGATGTGAGTGTGAATGTTGTCTGTCTATCTGTGTTGGCCCTGTGATGAGGTGGCGACTTGTCCAGGGTGTACCCCGCCTTCCGCCCGATTGTAGCTGAGATAGGCTACAGCGCCCCCCGCGACCCCAAAGGGAATAAGCGGTAGAAAATGGATGGATGGATGGATGGATGGATATATATATATATATATATATATATATATATATATATATATATATATATATATATATATATGGGCTTCCCTGCTTAAGCTGCTGCCCCCGCGACCCGACCTCGGATAAGCGGAAGAAGATGGATGGATGGATGGATATATATATATATATATATATATATATATATATATATATATATATATATATACACACACACGTATATATGTATAAATTAACTAAAAATATATATACTATATGTACATATATAACTAAATATATATATATATATTATTTATGTAGATATATTTGTATATATGTATGTATATATGTGTATATATCCATACATACATACTAATGTATATACATATATATATGTATATATATATATATATATATATGTGTATATATATATATATACATATGTATGTATATATACATATATATATATACATATACATATATACATATATACACAAATATGTATATATGTATAATTTATGTAGATATATTTGTATGTATGTAAGTATGTATATATGTGTATATATCCGTACATACATACATACATACATACATACATACATACATACATATATATATATATATATATATACACACACCTATATATACATATATATATATATATATATATATATATATATAGGTGTGTGTATATATATATATACATATATATATATATGTATATATAGGTGTGTGTATATATATATATATATATGTATATATAGGTGTATATGTATATATATATATATATATATATATATATATATATATATATATATATATATATATATATATACATATACACCTATATATACACACACACATATATATACATATATATATATATATATATACACACACCTATATATACATATATATATATATATATATATACACACCTATATATATATATATATATATATATATATATATATAGGTGTGTGTATATATATATATATATATATATATATATATATATATATATATATATATATATATATATATATATATATATATATATATATATATATTTGTATGTATCTATATATAATGTATATATATGGTGGCCCCTCCCACGACAAGAGTGAGGCAGATCTCTCTTGTGTTCAGTCGGTGTTCACATCGCAGTCTGCAGGCTGCCAGCAGCAACATTAAAACATCCACCCGGACTTCTTGTCCGTATAAGCGAGGAATAACTCCACATAAAAAAATAAAAAAGAAGAACCGCACGGATTTTTCTTTCATCATTTTCATCTTTTTTTTCTTTTTCTTTTTTTTGTGCATGATCATTGCAAGTGCACTTCCAGGCTGGTGACCGGGATGGGAATACGAGAGGCGGCTTTGACAAGTTGCTCGACCCGGACTGCCAGGACGCAACTGATGGTAGGATTTGATTTCATTTGTATTTTTATTTGTTTACTTGAAATGCACGTCTGCTGAAACTGACACATTGAAGCAGTGTTTTTAAAAAACGAAGTGAAGTGAAGTAAAGTGAAGTGAAGTGAAGTGAAGTGAAGTGGGTACAGTCAGTCAGGCGTGGAAAAGTTTTGCGTGTGTGTGTGTGTGTGTGTGTGTGTGTGTGTGTGTGTGTGTGTGTGTGTGTGTGTGTGTGTGTGTGTGTGTGTGTGTGAGTGGTGGATAAAAGCAATATATACTTACTGTATATAACGGACTCCATTCAGCGGCCACCATGAATGGCCGGCTATGTCTTTTTCATCTTAAACCCAGAGACTCTGCAGCTGCAGCTTGTTGAATCAAACAAACATTTACATCACAACAAATCATCATTTGGTTTTTTTTAGTCCTCCATTCACTGCCTTGCATGCGTGCACCCCACACACAAAGGAGGACCCCCCGCTGACCAATAGAAGGACGGCTTTGTGCTGCCAACCCAACGGGCCACAACATTAGGCACACCTCTACCAGCAGAAGTCTGCAGAAATATCACCAACATACCCACTAACTGAAATATCACCAACATACCCACTAACTGAAATATCACCAACATACCCACTAACTGAAATATCACCAACATACCCACTAACTGAAATATCACCAACATACCCACTAACTGAAATATCACCAACATACCCACTAACTGAAATATCACCAACATACCCACTAACTGAAATATCACCAACATACCCACTAACTGAAATATCACCAACATACCCACTAACTGAAATATCACCAACATACCCACTAACTGAAATATCACCAACATACCCACTAACTGAAATACCACCAACATACCCACTAACTGAAATATCACCAACATACCCACTAACTGAAATATCACCAACATACCCACTAACTGAAATATCACCAACATACCCACTAACTGAAATATCACCAACATACCCACTAACTGAAATATCACCAACATACCTACTAACTGAAATACCACCAACATACCCACTAACTGAAATATCACCAACATACCCACTAACTGAAATATCACCAACATACCTACTAACTGAAATACCACCAACATACCCACTAACTGAAATATCACCAACATACCCACTAACTGTTCAGACAGCAGCAGCATGAGGGGCTCTACCTAGTGGTGAAGTTGGGGAATTACACCCTCCTCCACAGAACACAAATGGGGGGGGGGGGGGGGGAGTATTAAGATACCCTTTTTCTATTTGATTAAACACAAAGTGTTTGGTGAATTGTAATGAGCAACAAACGCAAAGCATGCTGGGAAGCTCCTGTCGTGAGCGTACTGTACTTTATGTCAACTTTTACCTCATGAATGCAGGAAAATCCATTTAAAATGCCATTAGTGAATGCACCTGGCAACGTTATTACGACAAAAAAGTCCATATAAATGAGTTTGGTATTGGAACAATGTGTTTAGTCACTCGACGAGCGTATGGCACACTCACAACCTGTATGGACACTGCCCTGAGACCGCGTTTATTGTTTCATACCGATCACGTGACATTTGCCACGTTAAAAAAAAAAAAAAAAGTCACCACGTGCTATACGACGCATGTCGACATGAACGGCCCAGTTTTCATAGAAGTGACCCCTGGTGTATGCTTTTTAGTTGAGTTGGTCCACATGGTTGGCAACGTAAACAGCACCGACATAAGCGGGCTCTACAGTACAATTGATAGGTTTTTTTTTGTGTTAGCGCAATAGTTAAAGGTAAAAATAAAAAACATTTCATTATGTAGCCATGCTTCGGTATCGTTTGACACATCACTAACTATTAAAGTGCATGAAAAAAACAACAAAAATAAATGTATCAAATATTTCACAACAAAAATACACTTATTCCTCATTTTTGCATGCCGTATTTTTCTCATATTTTTATTTAAAAAATGGTATCGTTAGTCTGTTTTCCCGTGTATCAGTTTTATGGGGGACGACTGCAAAATAATCCACTATGGGGCCAAAAATAGTTGTGAGTGCCAGCACTCTGAATTAAAAAAAGGTGAGAAACTCAAGGTAAAAGTGATGGTAAATGTTCATTTATTCATGTCATTCATCATGTATATGCACTTCACCTATTTTTGCATGTAAACCTATAAACATTCTCTAATAAATGTCTGGTGTTAATATTTTTGGGTGTGTGGAACAGATTAATTGGATTTATATTATTCCTTTGGGCTTTAGTATTTAGTCCGAGTCGGTCTTCATTAACATTCGGAACGTACTACTGACTAAAATGCAGGTACCACTAGGGATGGGTTTCAAAACCACTTTTCAAAATGCGCTTGCTCGATTGGTTTTGCCATAGACATGCTACGGATTAGCATTAGCAATTTTACATGGAGATTTCCACACCTACACGTTTGGTAAGTAAAACTACAACTACGACGCACGTTACAATCGAACAGCTGGTGCGTGATAAGTGCAATACTTGCAGTACAAACACTTTGTATGGCGCAACAAAAGAATAGATTGAGCTGAATGGCAAAGACTACTCCCTGACTAGGCAACACACTATAGTCTCTCTCTCTCACTATATATATATATATATATATATATATATATATATATATATGCATATATGTATATATGTATATATATATATATATGTGTGTATATATGTATGTATATATACATATTTATGTGTTTATATGTATATACTGTATGTATGTATATATGTGTATATATGTATATGTCTATACATATATACACATATATACATCTATATATATATATATAGATAGATAGACATACAGTATGTCTATATATATATATATATATATGCATATATGTATAGATATATGTGTGTAAATATATATGTGCGTATATATGTATGTATACATATACATATTTATATGTGTTTATATGTATATACTGTATGTATGTATATATGTATGTATATATATGTGTATATATGTATATATGTGTATATATGTATATATGTGTATATATGTATATGTCTATACATATATATGTATATACATATAATATATATATATATATATATTATATATATATATGTGTATATATGTATATATGTGTATATATGTATATGTCATATATATATATATATATATATATATATATATATATAATGTGTGTATGTATGTATATATGTGTATATATGTATATATGTGTATATATGTATATGTCTATACATATATATGTATATACATATATACACATATATATATATATCATATGTATATACATATATATGTGTATATGTAGATATATACACTACTGCCATCTAACGTTTTGGAAATGCAACTGCACACAAAGTCTACTACTACTTGCAAATGAGACTCACAAAGGTCAGGACAAATAGATTATTAAACAAGTTGACATTTAGTAACACAACAACACACACACAAGTGGTCCCGTTATCGTATCGGTTCAGGTGCGAAAGGTACCCATCCCTGAAGGACTGTGCTATGTTTTTCTAACGGTATTTTGCATCATACCGACAGCCGTTCCTAATATTCTGACCCCCCCCTCTGTGGCTCATTGAGGCCCCTGGAACACTAGGAACACAACAAACGCGTCGTCGGCGAGCGTCCTTCAAATGTGAGCACTGGGAGCCTCAGAAAGTCACTGACGGTCTCATTAGAGGTGTACCTAATGAAGTGTCCTGTGTTGCATCATTTTACCCTTCCAAGCACGGCACACACGACGTTGTATCTTTTCTTCTTGTTGTTACATTGAGTCCGAATGAACTGATACTTCCTTATTTGGCTGAAATAAAAGAAAAAGAGGTGAAAAAATCCTGCAAGGCACGATACTTGACGGAGTGCGAAGGCCGTCTGCTCGCCTGCTGGTGTGATTGAGTGTGGGACGCGGCGACTGCAACATGTCATTACACAGCCAGCCAGCGAAGCCAGCGGGATGCTCGCTCGGTGGCTGGGGTTTGGATGTGGTGCCAGGGTGTGTGGCGCTCCTGTGGTGGCTTTGATCCTTACATGATCAACATCTGCCAGACATGAAGTGGACAGAAGAATGCAGCGAGCGTAAACTGCAGTTGACATAATAAGCAGGGACACTGAACCCTGACCCCGACTTTATTCCCGGACCCTAACTAAAGGTTTGAATGGACTGTTCTCTGTCAAGGAGCTGAATGACACAACTCACAAAGGTGAACCTGAACACACCAATACATGTTCAGGTTCAATTAGCAGCTCCAGGACATTTTGGACATAACGGTACCGAAAGACCAGACTTTGGCGACGTTTGATTTCAACGACGTAAAAGATCGAGGCAAGGACACAAAGTTCACTCTTTTGCCAATGCATTTAATGCTTTATATTCATATTTATGAGGACGTCTATTAATTAATCATTCAATTTAATAATTGTCAGGTTCAAACACTGATGTGACATCTATTAAACAAGACAAGAAGCAAGGAATTAAACAGAGACAGAATTAAACATGGCTCAATTGAGGAGAGACGTGTGGACTGTACTCTCTGCACAGTCTCACCAAGCTCCGACGAAAGATTGTACGCCTCCTCTTTTATTTGGACTTTCCCTGATTACATGGCAACAGCTGTTTCTAAGGGACGGGGGTCGTAAACAGCCATCGTCTTTGATTACAGAACAGTTCAAAGAAAAGGTCGTAAAACAGTTCAAAGAAAAGGTCCCTGGAGGGAAGTCTGGTCCTGCTTCCTCTTCGCTTTGTAGTTCTTGGGTCAGTCTCACCACGCTCTGCCGAAAGATTGTACGCCTCCTCTTTTATTTGGACTTTCCCTGATTACATGGCAACAGCTGTTTCTAAGGGACGGGGGTCGTAAACAGCCATCGCCTTTGATTACAGAACAGTTAAAAAAAAAGGTCGTAAAACAGTTCAAAGAAAAGGTCCCTGGAGGGAAGTCTGGTCCTGCTTCCTCTTCGCTTTGTAGTTCTTGGGTCAGGACAAAATCTTTCTGTGGATTACAATACATCAAAGAAACAGAACACCTTCATGTTGCTTCCCATCCTACACAGTGGAGTTTTACAAGTCTTCTTCTTGGTAGGATCAAAGACAGCTTTTGTCTTCTCGCCGGGCGAGCTGAACTCAATGTAACACAAAGTTTTGTGATAACTTAGATACAATTATTCTCACAATAATAATAATAATTTAGGTCTTGACCTCTGTATGTATGATGAGATTATCGCAGATCTTCAAGATGCAACCTTGTAATCAAATTTGAAGAATAGGATATTGAGATTGAACTGAACAGACTGAACTGTTTGCCGGATAGTCGAACCTCGGATTCAGGAGGAGCAGTGTGGTTTTCGTCCTGGTCGTGGAACTGTGGACCAGCTCTATACTCTCGGCAGGGTCCTTGAGGGTGCATGGGAGTTTGCCCAACCAGTCTACATGTGCTTTGTGGACTTGGAGAAGGCATTCGACCGTGGGAAGTGCTCAGAGAGTATGGGGTATCGGACTGTCTGATTGTGGCGGTCCGCTCCCTGTACGATCAGTGTCAGAGCTTGGTCCGCATTGCCGGCAGTACGTCGGACACGTTTCCAGTGAGGGTTGGACTCCCCCAAGGCTGTCCTTTGTCACCCATTCTGTTCATAACTTTTATGGACATAATTTCTAGGCGCAGTCAGGGCATTGAGGGGATCTGGTTTGGTGGCTGCAGGATTAGGTCTCTGCTTTTTGCAGATGATGTGGTCCTGATGGCTTCATCTGGCCAGGATCTTCAGCTCTCACTGGATCGGTTCTCAGCCGAGTGTGAAGCGACTCGGATGAGAATCAGCACCTCCAACTCCGAGTCCATGGTTCTCGCCCAGAAAAGGGTGGAGTGCTATCTCCGGGTTGGGGAGGAGATCTTGCCCCATGTGGAGGAGTTCAAGTACCTCGGAGTCTTGTTCACGAGTGAGGGAAGAGTGGATCGTGAGATCGACAGGCTGATCGGTGCGGCGTCTTCAGTAATGCGGACGCTGTATCGATCCGTTGTGGTGAAGAATTAGCTGAGCCGGAAGGCAAAGCTCTCAATTTACCGGTCGATCTACGTTCCCATCCTCACCTATGGTCATGAGCTTTGGGTTATGACCGAAAGGACAAGATCACGGGTACAAAGCGGCCGAAAGGAGTTTCCTCCATCGGGTGGCGGGGCTCTCCCTTAGAGATAGGGTGAGAAGCTCTGCCTTCCGGGAGGAGCTCAAAGTAAAGCTGCTGCTCCTCCACATCGAGAGGAGCCAGATGAGGTGGTTCGGGCATCTGGTCAGGATGCCACCCGAACGCCTCCCTTGGGAGGTGTTTAGGGCACGTCCGCCCAGTAGGACCCAGGACACGTTGGGAAGACTATCTCTCCCGGCTGGCCTGGGAACGCCTCGGGATCCCCCGGGAGGAGCTGGACGAAGTGGCTGGGGAGAGGGAAGTCTGGGCTTCCCTGCTTAGGCTGCTGCCCCCGCGACCTGACCTCGGATAAGTGGAAGAAGATGAATGGATGGATGGATATTGAGACTGATTTGGTGGATTTTAAAGATTCCTTTTTTTATAAAGGTCAACCTGTTGGTAGGTTGGTATGAAATTGTAAATGGGTATTTGGTGGGTAGATTTTGGAAGGAATTGTATTGTACATAGGCTCCAGCACACCCTGCGACCCCAAAAAGTGACAAGCAGTAGAAAATGGATGGATGGATGGATGTATTTTGTATATTATATGATGATGTATATTTTAACTGTGGGTCCCTGTCCTTAAGCTGGGTGCTTCTAGAGATGACCTTTTTTGCAGAACGGACTCTGATATTAACAAAAGAAACAATAATATAATCCAAAATGATGTCTGTCTGTAAATAAATAAATAAATAAATAAATCGTAATATCACCTGTTGCTGTCACAATGTGTGACACCAGCACCAGCTTTATGGGCAGTGGGGCAGACAGCACATTAATGGCACCAAGGATGGTGGAGGAATGTAGCTCTCCTGGGTTGTAATAATAAATTGAGTAATCAAACAAGAGTACAAATCGTTTGTTTCCTTTTTGATATGCTGGCATGTTTACATTCACATAACGTTATAATAATGCTCACATAAAACTCTAATCTGGCTGTGAGCAGGCTATATTTTTTTGTAGGTTGCATAAATGATATTTGTATTGGAGATAATCAGAGTCACCTTCCTCTTCTAAAGTTTATGTGTCATTGCAGAGACTATCTTTTTAAACGGTGTGAGAACTGTATTATCTCCGGTCACCTTGCCTGTTTTGGCCGCGCACATTCATCTTCTTCCTGACGCAGTTTTATTTGGTCCTGGGTGCGGTTCTCTTGACTCTGCAGCTCACTTTGATGCATCTGAAACTGAGAGTGGGACATTTTTTTAGTAGGAAATTGAGCTCCACAAGCAAACCTCCGCCAAAAGTGGACCAGCAAAAGAGCCGATAAATCCAAAGGGTCAACGAGTCCATGGTCAACTTGCGTGGGGGCTAGTCCAAGGAATAAGAAGTGGTGAAGAGGGAAACACTTGAGGATTACTTTTTAGTCAAAAGGACGTGTAGATAATTAAAAATGGTATTATATTGAAATATATTAATATCTGAGGCTAGTTCCACCTGTTTAAAGAATTTGACTTTTGTACCCTCCTTGAGGTTACACAGGCAGATACATGATTTTTTTCAAGGGTTTAAACATACCAAAACACACATTATTGTCTCCAAAACAATCGATAGTTACCGGGCAGGCCTGAAGGTCGAAGACAGAGACGTGTATTTGTGGAGATCGTCTGGCGCCGCAGGCCGGAAGGTCGAGTGCGTGTGCGAGTGCGAGTGCCTGATCAAATCTAGTTCAAGACAAATGTATACATGGAAGAAGTGTTGTCCCGACAGGGTTTATTTACTTCCTTTTTTTACTAATCTGTTTGGAATGTTGTTTGGTAGAATTGTTGCACGTGCTTTGTACATGACTGTTAGGATATTATACTCATGAAATTTCAATAAGTTTAACACTTTTTTATTGGTCAATTTCGGATTATAGAGTGACCATATGAATGTGACTGCTGACTACTTTCACCCCCAAGGCATTTGGAGGTAAAATATCAAAGTCTAGGGATGAACAAAAACTCTTTTGTCACCAAAAAAAACAACGATTTGCAACAAAAAAAGAAGACTTGCAACCGTAAAATCCCCCAAAAAGTTTTGTAACCTCCATCCATCCATCCATTTTCTGCCGCTTGATTTGCAACCAAAAAAAGCTAAGAAAATGATTTGCAATCAAAAACAGATTTCCCCAAAAATTATAATTTGCAACCAGAAAAAAAAGATTTTGCAATGAAAAAAATTGTATTCGCAGAAAAAAAATAAAAAGTGATTTGTAGCCAAAAACAACATTTGCAACAACAAGAAAAAAGATTTGCAACCCGAAAAAGATTTGTAACCAAATAAAAAATGTCCAACTCCAAAAAAATTTGCCAGAACAAAAACTGTTTTCTAACCAAAAAAAAAGACTTGCAACCGAAAAAATAAAAATTGTTTGGTAACCAAAGAAGGCAAAAATGATTTGTAACCACCCTTCCCCCCCAAAAAATGTGCAACCAAAAAAGCCAAGAAAATGATTTGCAACCAAAAACAGATTTCCCCAAAAATTATAATTTGCAACCAGAAAAAAAAAGATTTTGCAATAAAAAAAATTGTATTTGCAGAAAAAAAAGTGATTTGTAACCAAAAACAATATTTGCAACAACAAGAAAAAAGATTTGCAACCCGAAAAAGATTTGTAACCAAATAAAAAATGTTCAACTCCAAAAAAATTTGCCAGAACAAAAACTGTTTTCTAACCAAAAAAAGACTTGCAATTGAAAAAATAAAAATTGTTTAGTAACCAAAAAAGGCAAAAAGGATTTGTAACCACCCGTCCCCCCAAAAAACATTTGCAATCAAAAAAGCCAAAAAAATGATTTGCAACCAAAATCAGATTTCCCCAAAAATTATAATTTGCAACCAGAAAAAAAAAGATTTTGCATTGAAAAAATTGTATTTGCAGAAAAAAAATAAAAAAGTGATTTGTAACCAAAAACAATATTTGCAACAACAAGAAAAAAGATTTGCAACCCGAAAAAGATTTGTAACCAAATAAAAAATGTCCAACTCCAAAAAACTTGCCAGAACAAAAACTGTTTTCTAACCAAAAAAAAAGACTTGCAATCTAAAAAATAAAAATTGTTTAGTAACCAAAAAAGGCAAAAATGATTTGTAACCACCCTTCCCCCCAAAAAACATTTGCAACCAAAAAAGCCAAGAAAATTATTTGCAACCATAAGCAGATTTCCCCAAAAATTATAATTTGCAACCAGAAAAAAAAAGATTTTGCAATGAAAAAATTGTATTTTCAGAAAAAAAAAGTGATTTGTAACCAAAAACAATATTTGCAACAACAAGAAAAAAGATTTGCAACCCGAAAAAGACTTGTAACCAAATAAACAATTTCCAACTCAAAAAAATGTGCACACAAAAAAGCCAAAAAATATTTCTTTCAACCGCCCCCCAAAAAAACATTTGCAACCAAAAAAGCCAAGAAAATGATTTGCCACCACAAAAAGATTTGCAACCAAAAAAAGCTAAATAACTGATTTGTAACCAAAAACAATATTTAACAACCCAAAAAAGATCTGAAACTAAATACAAAATTTCCATCCCAAAAAAGATTTGCAACCAAAAATGCCAAAAAAAAAAGATTTGTATCCCCCCCAAAAAACATTTGCACCAAAAAAGGCAAGAAAATTATTTGCAACCAAAAAAAGATTTGCAACCCAACATTTTTTTCGCAACAACAAAGCCAAATAACTGATTTGTAACAAAAAATATTTTCAACAACAAAAAAGATCTTTAACCAAAAAAAAGATTTGTAACTCGCCAAAAAAGCCAAGAAAATGATTTGCAACCAAAAAAAGATTTGCAACCAAACGTTTTTTATTTGCAACAAAAAAGTCAAATAACTGATTTGTAACCAAAAAATATTTGCAACAACAACAAAAAAGATTTGCAAGCCAAAAAAGAGCTGTAACCAAAAAAGGTTTGTAACCCATGAAAAAGGTTTCCAAACAAAAAAGCAAATGAAATGATTTTCCACAAAAAAGAAGATTTGTCACAAAAAAGATTTGTAAAAAAAAATAGCAATATGCAACCAAAAAAAAGACAAAAAAAGATTTGTAAAAAAAAAACTAAAACTGATTTGTAACCAAAAAAGAAAGAAAAAGGGATTTGTAACATGAAATATTTGTGGCCAAAAAAAGATTTGCAACCAAGAAATAAGATGAGCAAAAAATATATAATAATAAATTGAGGTTTAAAAGAACAGATGTAATAAATATGACACTAGTTATAACATCTAATGGCATTCAAATGGAAAGATTTGTTTCCAAAAAAAAAGCTGCGCCCCAGAAACAAAATACCAGAAAAATAATTTGTAACCAAAAAACGATTAAAATATAAAATATACAGTATACATATAAAAAATTGCAACAAAATAGCCTCCAAAATGATTTGTCTCCAAAAAAAAATATTTGTAACCCCAAAATGATTTGCAAGCAAAAACCCAAAAAGTAGTGTCTTGAAGAGAAACGACTACAAAGCCATAAAAGTTCTACCTACTGTTTACTTTCTTCATTTTCCCTGCTGCTCTCCTGATTACACAGTCAAGTGATCACAGTAGCATAAAGTTGCCCTTTAACACCTTCTCTGCGCGTCTCGAGCCGCAGCATCGGCAGCAGACTACTAATTATGACGGCGATAAAGACAAAGTTAGGGAATGTTTCCCCAGGCAGCGGCCTGAAAGAGTGTCAAAAGGTGGCCCATTTTGTGGTCATAAGGTGTTTGATGGGCTACTCCCACAGCAAACACACCCTAACCCCTAACAGACCTTTCCTCAAACTCCGCCAAATTGTCCAAAATGTCTTGCCAAGATGAAGTTTCCGAAAATGGACATTCTAATGGTGTTGAACTTCAATGAGGGAGCACCGAATATAAGAAAAATAG
This sequence comes from Nerophis lumbriciformis, assembly GCF_033978685.3. Taxonomy (NCBI): domain Eukaryota; kingdom Metazoa; phylum Chordata; class Actinopteri; order Syngnathiformes; family Syngnathidae; genus Nerophis; species Nerophis lumbriciformis. The sequence goes on from NC_084586.2 coordinate 122,341, forward strand.
ACCACCTTTCACCTCTCTTGATGAGCCCACCCCAGGAATATACCCACCATAAAAACATTATAATAAAAACCAGGCTTCGCTACACATCTCGAAATAAACCTATGCCAACTATAAGTTGTTCAGCTGCAGACGTGGTAGCTACGGGTTTTGACCGTCAGGATTTTCTTGAGGACATAGGCTAGTATGATGTCCTGTGATAGTGTTTCTTCACCTGGCTCCTCTGTACTCAGCCATTGCATGCATTTGCGTTACTAACGCCGTTACCTTTACTAGTAACGAGTAACCTAACTAATTACTTTTAAATCCTTTACAACGCAGTTAGCGGAAGCTTGATGAAACGTGGAACGCTACTTTTGATGTGGTTTTATGTCAACAACAAGACAGCGTCGTAAGGGCAGCAGGTTTCTTTCCAGGAAGCAACTTTTTTACTGATAATATCAACAAAACACTCAAATGAACTTGGGTGTTGTTGATAAATGGCTTTCGCTTTGCATGGTAGAGTTTTAACTTGCACTTACGGATGGAGCGACCAACTGTAGTTACTGACAGTGGTTTTCTGAAGTGTTCCTGAGCCCTTGTGGTGATATCCTTTACACACTGATGTGGCTTTTTGATGCAGTACCGCCTGAGGGATCAAAGGTCCCGGGCCTTGCCGCTTACTTGCAGTGATTTCTCCAGATTCTCTGAACCTTTTGATGATATTACGGAGCGTAGATGGTGAAATCCCTAAATTCCTTGCAATAGCTGCTTGAGAAATGTTGTTCTTATACAATTTGCTCACGCATTTGTTCACAAAGTGGTGAATGACTGAGCATTTAATGGAAGCTGTTTTTATACCCAATCATGGCACCCACCTGTTCCCAATTAGCCTGTTCACATGTGGGATGTTCCAAATAAGTGTTTGATGAGCATTCCTCAACTTTCTCAGTCTTTTTTGCCAGTTGTGCCAGATTTTTTTGAAACATGTTACAGGCATCAAATTCCAAAACAGTTAATATTTGCAAAAAATAACAAAGTTTTCCAGTTGGAACATTAAATATCTTGTCTTTACAGTCTGTTCAATTTATTATAGGTTGAAAAGGATTTGCAAATCATTGTATTCTGTTTTTATTGACCATTTACACAACGTGCCAACTTCACTGCTTTTGGGTTTTGTATTTGATCTCAATGCTGACTTAATGACATAATTGTCAAATTTGCATAATTGGCAACGATGCACCTGCAAATATCTGGTAACAACAAAGCAAAGAAAACATTTGCTAATCTTATTCATCCTAATTATGTCAATCATAACTTACCGTAGCTATCTATTTAATAATATATATTTACCTACTCACTTATTTATTCATTCACTGTTGAGTACAAACAAATGTGTTTGGAATTGCTATAAAACGAAAAGGGGTTAGGTTTAAATAAGCTCTGCTTCTTCCTGCTCCTTTTCGGATGATGCTTTTATGAGAAACTGTAAATATGGGATGTGTCATATTGTGATTGTATGCAAGTAAGGTGCAACTTTTTCACTTCCATACTTGTATTGTAGCTTTGAGTATCGGCCGATACCTGTAACAATCAGATATGAGACCAGCTCGAACCACACATACTTGACCAAGGAAACGTTGGTAGGTATGAAAAGACTAGCCTTATGGCAGATTTATGCTTTTGAAGTGCAGTGTTAGTTAGTTTTTGGCCACAATAATTCATTACATTTAGCTCATGACGTAGTGAATTGAATGATGCGGACACGTTTGTTACTGGATACTTTCTGATATGCCTCTGCCTTGGAGACGTTGTATGTGTAAGTAATATGTAACTATGATTATTTGATACTTGTTTATTTTGACAAATGTTATGTTTTAGACTGCAATATTTTTCAATCGGTGACACTTATTACGTATGTGTAGCTCGTGTGCTATTGTGTGCGTAGCTGTCGTGTAGTTGCTAGCTCCTACCAAGCGTTACCATGTTTACCTTTGGTAAATGACTTGACTAAAATAGAATAAAAGACCAACCTTGTGTGTTTATTGGAGGACATTGAGATGTTAACTGGCTGTCCCGCTTTGCACAAATACATTTTTCATAAAAGCTATTATCATTCCATACTTGTTTTTGTTTTTTTTCTTTGATAAGGAGCCGATGTTTTATACCAATATCGGATCAGATACAGATTAGGATGTTTGTGTTTGAGGGAGCGAAAACAAATGCAAATATTTCATTCTAGCTGTCCATTCCTGGTCCTCAGTAACATCTTAACTTTGCATTGCAGAGCACAAAGTTTCTCCAAGATGTTCTCCAATATCTGACGGACGAGATGCGTTTGAATGTGTTTTTCGTGCCCCATAGCGGTCCAAACAAATGTATGGGAAACACTGCCACATTCCAGTCCCGCTCTGATAAGCCGCCTTTTGGGACCAACATCTCCATTTCACGGGTCCGGGAGCTTGAAGCCGCCGTCTGTGTTTCTCAAATGAAGCGTTTGACCTCTCTTTGGAGAGCTCAGTCACCCGGGCTTCCCTGGCGGTGGCAGACGTTTGTTTTTTAGTCTGCAAACTATAGCATCGCATAGCAGCATTGACTGCCTCATTGCCAACTTTGCACGCTTTAGTCATAATAACAGTGAAAATCAGACATTAGTCATAATGATAGTAGTCATGTGGTTTGTGTCCCTCCATGATAGCCGCTTAAGCCTCCCATAAGTGACCCATTTCTACACTATATATATAAATATTGATTCTCTTTTTGACACTTCCAAGTACCATGTCTGTGGAAGAAGTGCTGATGGAAACTTCTTCCACCTCCCCCTTTGGGAATATGAATACGGAGTTTACCTCTTAGGGTCTTCAGCCAAGTAATTCAGTTCTTCAAATGGTGTGGAACAGTCAGCAGGCTCAATGGTGTCAGCTTTGATGGATTCAAAGGCATCTGTTGTCTTCAGGATGTTGGATTGGAACATTGAGTCGATAACCTGTAAGAAAATTCAACAGTCACACTGAACAACTCTGAAATAATGTATGTATTATTAATGATGATTTTAGTTCAATTACAAGAGCAGCATTTTCTGTTTTGAGTGTTCACTATGCCCTGTTAATATAATGACTACCGTATTTTTCGGACTATAAGTCGCAGTTTTTTTCATAGTCCAGTGCGACTTATATATGTTTTTTTCCTTTTTTATTATGCATTTTCGGCAGGTGCGATTTATACTCCGAAAAATATGGTATATAGGATATACTGTAATTATGCAGTAGAGGGCAAAAATGTGGACACACCTTCTAATTCAATGCCTTTTCTTTATTTTCATGACTATTTACATTGTAGATTGTCACTGAAGGCATCACAACTATGAATGAACACATGTGGAGTTATGTACTTAACAAAAAAAGGTGAAATAACTGAAAACATGTTTTATATTCTAGTTTCTTCAAAATAGCCACCATTTGCTCTGATTACTGCTTCGCACACTCTTGGCATTCTCTCGATGAGCTTCAATGGTTTTCACTTCACAGGTGTGCTTGAAGCTCATCTAGAGAATGCCAAGAGCGTGCAAAGCAGTAATCAGAGCAAAGGGTGGCTATTTTGAAGAAACTAGAATATAAAGCATGTTTTCAGTTATTCCACCTTTTTTTGTTAAGTACTTATCTCCACATGTGTTCATTCATAGTTTTGATGCCTTCAGTGACAATCTACAATGTAAATAGTCATGAAAATAAAGAAAACACATTAAAGGAGGTGTGTCCAAACGTTTGGCCTGTACTGTATATCAAAATATTTAACATTTATGTGTATAATATAATGATAGGTGCAATCCATAATATATGTACAGTATAACCTCTTACTTCATATTCCAGTAATAGAGTAAAAGTAACTTATCTATTTCTAAAAAAAAGTCCATAGAACAGCACTGAAAGCTGGTTTTTGAGCATGCAAGTTAATATTCATAATCTTGTCTTGCAGCATGGTGTTCTTCGTAATAAAATACACTTAAGCACTCATTTTAATGCAGCCAAAGTAAGACAATTATTTCAGATGAATAGGCCAGGATGTCTTGAGAGTATTAAAAAATATTTGTAGCAAAAAATAGTCTGATATTGATTTAGATCAGCGGTGCTCACACTTTTTCTGCAGGCGAGCTACTTTTCAATTGATCAAGTCGTGGGGATCTACCTCATTCAGATATATCATTTATATTTACTTATTTATGAAATATATGTTTTTGTTAACAAGTTAAAGGTGTTTAATGATAATGCAAGCATGTTTAACACATATAGTTAATATTGTTAAAAAATTAAAGATGTTTAATGATAATACAAGTATGTTTAATACATATAGTTAATATTGTTAACAAGTTAAAGGTGTTTAAAGATAATACAAGTATGTTTAACACATATAGTTAATATTGTTAAAAAATTAAAGATGTTTAATGATAATACAAGTATGTTTAATACATATAGTTAATATTGTTAACAAGTTAAAGGTGTTTAAAGATAATGCAAGCATGTTTAACACATATAGTTAATATTGTTAACAAGTTAAAGGTGTTTAATGATAATACAAGCATGTTTAACACATAGTTAATATTGTTAATAAATTAAAGGTGTTTAATGATAATACAAGAATGTTTAATACATATAGTTAATATTGTTAACAACTTAAAGGTGTTTAAAGATAATACAAGCATGTTTAACACATATAGTTAATATTGTTAACAAGTTAAAGGTGTTTAAAGATAATACAAGCATGTTTAACACATATAGTTAATATTGTTAATAAGTTAAAGGTGTTTAAAGATAATACAATCATGTTTAACACATATATATTCCTTTCTTTCATGAAGACAAGAATATAAGTTGGTGTATTACCTGATTGTGATGACTTGCATTGATTGGAATCAGACAGTGGTGCTGATAACGTCCGCATTTTCGAATGGAGGAGAAAAAAGTCCTCCTTCCTGTCCAATACCACATGAAAGTGGTTGGTTTTTGGCATCTTATTTATCCAGCTTCCGTACTCCTTTGTATACACTTTACAAGAAATACATTGTCGGCAAACTCCGTAGCTTGCTAGCTTGTGCACGCCAGCTTTCTGAGACTCTTGTTTTGTTAGCGCAACTGTGCAACTGTGCAGTCGGTCTTTGGAGTTTTGACGACAGGTACGGCGCCAGTCTGTTGAAATAAAGTGTTTCTCGCCTTCCAGTCGGTAATTTTAATGAGCTGGCAGCAGCCAGCGTCATCTCAGAAGACCCTCGGGTGCCGTGAATGTCAATCAAGTGACGAAAGTGACGTCATAGTGAAGATTTATGATCGCTCATTTTTAGGACTATTTTTTTAATGCCTGGCTGGTGATCGACTGACACACCCTCCGAGATCGACCGGCAGCTCGCGATCGACGTAATGAGCACCCCTGATTTAGATGTATTACTCGAGTTGGGCACCTGACGATTCGTTTACAAATACAATTCAATCATCAATCAATCAATCAATCAATGTTTATTTATATAGTCCTAAATCCCAAATGTCTCAAAGGGCTGCACAAGCCACAACGACATCCTCGGTACAGAGCCCACATATTCAGGAGCCAAATAAACAATTGATGCAGTTTAAAAATATATATATATTTTCACTAAATAAGCGTTTATCACTTGCAACTTTTAACAACAATGCATATGTAATAAAAAAAACAAACAGTTAAATTAGTTTCCATCACATTTATTAAATTAATGGCAATGTGTTCAAAACTGGAACATAAGTGCCCGATAGTAAAGGAGCTGGTCGGATCTCTCGGTGAGGTGGTGAGGTACAGTCAGCCACATTTTAGAACACTCTGCATTACTTTATTCACAATAAATACATCGATTATTGACGTTTAGTAATCGATCCGAATTCCGATGCATCTAAAATTGGATAGTTTCCCCCACCTCTATGTTTTACCATTGAACATACACTATATTGCCAAAAGTATTTGGCCACCTGCCTTGACTCACATATGAACTTGAAGTGCCATCCCATGGAATTGTCCAAAATGTTTTGGTATCCTGGAGCATTCAAAGTTTCTTTCACTGGAACTAAGGGGCCAAGCCCAACTCCTGAAAAACAACCCCACACCATAATTCCTCCTCCACCGAATTTCACACTTGGCACAATGCAATCCGAAATGTAGCGTTCTCCTGGAAACCTTTAAACCCAGACTGGTCCATCAGATTGCCAGATGGAAAAGCGTGATTCATCACTCCAGAGAAGACATCTCCACTGCTCTAGAGTCCGGTGGCGACGTGCTTTACACCACTGTATGGCTTAGATGCAGCTGCTCGGTCATGGAAACCCATTCCATAAAGCTCTCTGCCTACTGTGTGTGATCTAATTGGAAGGTCACATGAAGTTTGGAGCTCAGTAGCAACTGACTGTGCAGAAAGTCGGCGACCGTTTTGCACTATGCGCTTCAGCATCCGCTACCCCCTCTCTGTCAGTTTATGTGGCCTACCACTTGGAGGCTGAGTTGCTGTTGTTCCCAAACTCTTCCATTTTCTCATAATAAAGCCGACAGTTGACTAGGGAATATTTAGGAGCGAGGAACTTTCACGACTGGATTTGTTGCACAGGTGGCATCCTATGACAGTTCCACGCTGGAAATCACTGAACTCCCCACACTAAAGTGTTACCGACTGAATTTAGAGTTATTCTGCCCGAATGCAGCTGACCTGACATCCATTTTCTACCGCGACCCCAAAAGGGACAAGCGGTAGAAAATGGATGGATGGATGGACACTAGGAGAACATATAAGGTTAGGGTTACTAATAAGTAATAATTCTGAGGTTATTGAGGGAGGACCCACCGGAGACGATGGTGGCGCCCTCTGCTGGCCCACCGAAGACGATGGTGGCGCCCTCTGCTGGCCCACCGGAGATGATGGTTGCGCCCTCTGCTGGCCCACCGGAGACGATGGTGGCGCCGTCTGTTGCAGACCCACCGGAAAGGATGATGGTGCCGTCTGTTGCAGACCCACCGGAGATGATGGCGCCGTCTGTTGCGGACCCACCGGAGATGATGGCGCCGTCTGTTGCAGACGCACCGGAGATGATGGCGCCGTCTGTTGCAGACTCACTGGAGATGATGGCGCCGTCTGTTGCAGACCCACCGGAGATGATGGTGCCGTCTGTTGCAGACCCACCGGAGATGATGGTGGCGTCTGCTGGCCCACCGGAGTGCATGGTGGCATTTTATTGTGTTCTGTTTGTGTTGTGTTGTGTTTGCTCGGTACTCGTTTTATCTTTTAACCTGCTCATTGTACAGCACTTTGGCTACCCCTGTGGTAAATTTTAAATGTGCTCTATAAATAAAGTTGATTTGATTTGATTTGATCTGCTGGCCCACCGGAGTGCATGGTGGCATCTGCTGGACCACGGAAGTGCATCGTGGCGTCTGCTGGCCCACCGGACTGCATGGTAGCGTCTGTTGCAGACCCACTGGGGTGAGGAGTAGCTGTGCCTCCCCAGCTGCACAGCCACTCATAGCCCCCCCTTCAAGGGACGGATCCCAGACGTCCCCAGACAGGCCCACAGACGAAAGGGATGGGTGGGAGAGGGCTTGAAATGCGGCCGAACTCCTCTTCAATTTAGCCATTAGCGCTACAATCCCGTCAAGCCTTTTAGCCATGGAAATCTCTGCGAGGTTTGTGTTAGGCTGGATTATTCTGTCAGGTTTTGTTGTTGGTGACGAACGCCAAGATGCAGAGATGACGATAGGCATTAAGCGGGAAAACATTGTTTAATGTCCAAAAGTAAAAATAAAGAAAAGACACAAACCAGGAACGCCAAACTGGAAAACGGGAAACAGGATCCAGCAAACAGGAACTAGGAACAAAAAGACAGAAAGCAGTCCACGGCATACAGGAACAGAGACAAGTAACAGGTAGGAGCTACAAGGATTACTGACAAGTATTCATGACAATAATCCAGCAGTGCCTGGAGGGCAGGTATAAATAGCAGCTGGCTGATTGACACCAGGTGTGGCCAGGTGCCAATCAGCCACAGCACTCAGAGAGACAAACAGGAAACTGAACCAAAATAAGAGTGCTGACAGGAAATAAAACAAACACAGAGGAAAAACTAAAACTTAACCAAACTGTCAGGGACAAGCCTGACAGCCATGCAGAATAAGGCATTAATAAGTACTTAATAATGACTAATTGAGAGCCAATATGTTACTAATTTGCATGTTAATAAGCAACTAATTAAAGGTGCATATGTTCCCCATACTAAAGTGTTACCGACTTAATTTAGAGTTATTTGGACACTAGGGGAACATATAAGGGTTAGTGTTAGGGTTAGGGTTAGGGTTACTAATAAGCAATAATTCTGAGGTTATTGAGGGAATGGCTTACTGGTTGTATAATAAGGCCATGCAGAATAATGCATGAATAAGTATTTACTAATGACTAATTGAGAGCCAATATGTTATTAATTTGCATGTTAATAAGCAACTAATTAATGGTGCATATGTTCCCCATACAGAAGGGTTCGTAAATGACACAATAATGAATATATATTTGGAAAGCTAAATTTAAGTGCTTTCCCGTCCTGCTGCACAAGCCTGTCAGGGTGTCAAAGGTCAGCGCTGAGTTCCGCTTACCAGACAGCCTAGAAACGTCCAACTCGAGCGCCAGATGCGGCGGGTCAAAGGTCGCTAGCATCCTCGCAGCTTCCCAGCCAAGTTCCTTTCAAAAAAAACAAAAAAAAAAACAGGCAGAGCTTGAGCCAGTATTAAATTGGCACATTTCTACACCAAACACAGATTATGCTTCATTTCCAACATTTGTGCGTGGATTTCAATCTATTTCCGTACAATTGTGAAGATGACTTGTGTATTAACGAGATTTATGCTCCGGCTCAAACTCAATTACAGCACAAGTGAAGCTTCTCCTTGCGAGCTAGACAACCTTTAAAGTGAGCAAAGCATGCAATTCATCCTTCATTTTAGCCCCGGACGTCTTACCGCTCACCTTTCATTTGCCGAATTAACCCCGCCCGCCCTTCTGCGGAGTCGTCAAACATTCATTACTTTGTGGGGCGCGGCCGCTCGTATTATGCAGCAGGGGAGTAAGATAAAGCGCGGCATCTCAATAAAAAAAAAAATAATCCAAAAGTAATATTATGGCTCTGCTGGGATGTCCCTGTGTGCAGCCTCGCTTGAAGCAATAGCTTTAGTTGAAGTCCCACGTTCTGCACGCTCCTCATATATAAGACTTTATTGATGTACATTCTCTGTCCAACCAGCATATTGTCGCCATGTCAGCCTTTTCGCCTAGCAACAGCAGTAAACACCTATAAAAACTGAACATATGTGTTAGTGCTATTGATTTGATTTAAATGCTCTCCTTGGAAACAGTGATTGATTAATTAAGGAATTGTGTGAATGCTCCAAAGCATTCACACATATGGTTTTCTACACCAAAATTCATCTATTTATTGCGTGAATGCTCCAAAGTGTATGCATTTGTTTTTAATTCAAATATAACTTTATTACAAATACATAATACGTTATATGTTTAAAACCCAAAACCAGTGAAGTTGGCACGTAACTAAAAACAGAATACAATGTTGCAAAGACAATATATTTAATGTTCGAACTGGAAAACTTTGTTATTTTTTTGCAAATATTAGCTCATTTGGAGTTTGATGCCTGCAACATGTTTCAAAAAAGCTGGCACAAGTGGCAAAAAAGACTGAGAAAGTTGAGGAATGCTCATCAAACACTTATTTGGATCATCCCACAGGTGAACAGGCTAATTGGGAACAGGTGGGTGCCATGATTGGGTATAAAAGCAGCTTCCATGAAATGCTCAGTCATTCACAAACAAGGATTGGGCGAGGGTCACCACTTTGTGAACAAATGCGTGAGCAAATTGTTTAAGAACATTTCTCAACCAGCTATTGCAAGGAATTTAGGGATTTCACCATCTACGGTCCGTAATATCACCAAAAGGTTCAGAAAATCTGGAGAAATCACTGCACATAAGCGACAAGGCTGAAAACCAACATTGAATGCCTGTGACCTTCGATCCCTCAGGCGGTACTGCATCAAAAAGTGACATCAGTGTGTAAAGGATATCACCACATGGGCTCAGGAACACTTCAGAAAACCACTGTCAGTAACTACAGTTGGTCACTACATCTGTAAGTGCAACTTAAAAATCTACTATGCAAAGCGAAAGCCATTTATCAACAACACCCAGAAACACCGGGCCCGAGCTCATCTAAGATGGACTGATGCATAGTGGAAAAGTGTTGTGTTGTCTGACGTGGTCTGATGAATTGTTTCTGGAAACTGTGGACGTCGTGAAAATAAAATAAGGAAAATAACCATCCAAATTGTTATAGGCGCAAAGTTGAAAAGCCAGCATCTGTGATGGTATGGGGGTGTATTAGTGCCCAAGGCATGGGTAACTTACACATCTGTGAAGGCACCATTAATGCTGAAAGGTACATACAGCTTTTGGAGCAACATATGTTGCCATCCAAGCAACATCATTTTCATGGACGCCCCTGCTTATTTCAGCAAGACAATACCAAGCCACGTGTTACAACAGCGTGGCTTTGTGTAAAAGAGTGCGGGTACTAGACTGGCCTGCCTGTAGTCCAGACCTGTCTCCCATTGAAAATGTGTGGCGCATTATGAAGCCTAAAATACCACAACGGAGACCCCCGGACTGTTGAACAACTTAAGCTGTACATCAAGCAAGAATGGGAAAGAATTCCACTGAAAAGTTTTAAAAATTGGTCTCCTCAGTTCCCAAACGTTTACTGAGTGTTGTTAAAAGGAAAGGCAATGTAATACAGTGGTGAAAATGCCCCTGTACCAACTTTTTTGCAATGTGTTGCTGCCATTAAATTCTAAGTTAATGATTATTTGCAAAAAAAAATTAAGTTTCTCAGCTCGAACATTAAATATCTTGTCTTTGCAGTCTATTCAATTGAAAAATAAGTTGAGTATAAGTCATTGTATTCCGTTTTTATTTACAATTTACACAATGTGCCAACTTCACTGGTTTTGGGTTTTGTACATATCAAGACAATATATAGTTGTAAAATAAATGTATACTTTTTTTCCCCATACATGAGGGAATAAGATCCAATGCAAACGTCCATCCATAATAATGATAATAATGGACAACTCTTTTATTATCGTTCCATTGTGCAGGTGTACTTAATGTTTAGTCTGCTGTGTGTGCACCATTACAGTCATCTTCCCAGGACGCACAAGCGAGGTGCCAGCAACGTTGTTTTCAAGCACCGACCGGCGTCAGCACTTTGCGCCGAGTCAATGGCATCAATTCCCAACTCATTAAAACTTCAGAGGGGAGAGAAAAAAAAAGTCAGAAAAGGATGTCATCTAGCTGCAATCTTTTTCTTATTTTTTTTAACCTCTGAAGGCCCAAGCTGTTTGTTTACATGCTTTTTTTATTTCTCTTTGCTATTTGGGCTTATTGGACCTTAATTAGAATAAAAACTAAAAATCATCTTTTAATATGATGTACTTAGTCCATAAGTACACAAACGTGTACTTCATGTGTAGTGACATGCACATTTTTATTTTTACACTTTTTTTTTTCCAAATTCCGTTGTATGTTATACTCTTCTGACACCACCAGATAGCAGTATAAGTGTCCATATGTCGGCATAAGACCCCAATTCAGTTGTGTACACCAGTGGTTCCCAACCACCGGGCCGCGGCCCGGTACCGGTCCGTGGATCGATTGGTAGCGGGCCGCACAAGAAAAAAAAAAATATATATATATATATATATATATATATATATATATATATATATATTTTTTTTTTTTTTTTTTTTTTTTTTTTTTTAATTGAATCAACATAAAAAACACAAGATACACTTACAATTAGTGCACCAACCCAAAAAACCTCCCTCCCCCATTTACACTCATTCGCACAAAAGGGTTGTTTCTTTCTGTTATTAATATTGTGGTTCCTACATTATATATCAATATAGATCAATACAGTCTGCAGGGATACAGTCCGTAAGCACACATGATTGTATTTTTTATGACAAAAAAAATAAATAATACAAATGTAAAAAAATTTAAAAAAAAGTTCAAGCGTTGACCGGTCCGCAGTTACAAAAAGGTTGGGGACCACTGGTGTACACAATTTTGGAAATAAGAGCAAAAAGGCGCTGTCCACGCATGTGGCCACTAAGCCTTTAGAGGTTAAAGCTCGCTGGTATACTTCCAGTATTGTACTGAATGTTAAAAGTTACCTAGTAGGCTATACCTCAGCTAGTTTACTTAAAATGGAGCTAGTATACTTCCAGTACTGCTTGTTAAAAGCTAGCTAGTATATTTAATAATGAACTAGTATACTTCCAGTAGCCTACTCTATGTTAAAAACTAGCTCATATACATTTAGTATTGTATATTAAGGTAGCTAGTATACATTCAGTGCAGTATATTAAGATATTTAATATTCATACTTTACGTTAAAAGCTAGCGAGTATACATTCAGTACTTTATTTGAAAAGCTAGCGAGTATACTTTCATACTTTATGTTAAAAACTTGCGAGTGTATATGCAGTACTGTACGTTAAAAGCTAGCGAGTATACGTTCATACTTTATGTTAAAAGTTACCTTGTATACGTTCAGTACTTTATGTTAAAATCTAGCTCGTATATATTCAGTACTGCATATTAAGCAAGCTAGTATTTATTCAGTACTTGATGTTAAAAGCTACCTAGTCTACATTCAGTACACTATGTTAAAAACTACGAAGTATACATTCGTACTTTGTTAAAAGCTAGCTAGTATACATTCAGTACTTTATTTTAAAGCTAGCCAGTATACATACACTTTATACACTTTACCGTGAATTGATTAACGTGGACCCCGACTTAAACAAATTGAAAAACTTATTCGGGTGTTACCATTCAGTGGTCAATTGTACGGAGTATGGTAAAAGCTAGCTAGTAAACATTAATACTTTTTTAAAAAGCAAGCTAGTATACTTTCAGTACTTTATGGTAAAAGCTAACTGGTATATATTCAGTACTGTATATTAAGATAGCTAGTATACATGCAGTGCAGTATGGTAAAAGCTAGCTAGTATACGTTAATACTTTGTTAAAAAGCTAGCTAGTATACTTCCAGTACTTTATGGTAAAAGCTAGCTGGTATATATTCAGTACTGTATATTAAGATAGCTAGTATACATGCAGTGCAGTATGGTAAAAGATCGCTAGTATACGTTAATACTTTGTTAAAAAGCAAGCTAGTATACTTTCAGTACTTTATGGTAAAAGCTAGCTGGTATATATATATTCCGTACTATATTAAGATAGCTAGTATACATGCAGTGCAGTATGGTAAAAGCTAGCTAGTATACGTTATTACTTTGTTAAAAAGCTAGCTAGTATACTTCCAGTACGTTATGATAAAAGCTAGTTGGTATATATTCAGTACTGTATACTAAGATAGCTAGTATACATGCAGTGCAATATGGTAAAAGCTAGCAAGTATACGTTAATACTTTGTTAAAAAGCAAACTAGTATACTTTCAGTACTTTATGTAAAAAGCTAGCTGGTATATATATTCCATACCATGTTAATATATTGAGTACACATGCAATGCAGTATGGTAAAAGCTATCTAGTATACGTTAATACTTTGTTAAAAAGCAAGTTAGTATACTTTCAGTACTTTATAGTAAAAGCTAGCTGGTGTATATATTCCGTACTATATTAATGTAGCTAGTATACATGCAATGCAGTATGGTAAAAACTAGCCAGTATACATTAATACTTTGTTAAAAAGCAAGCTAGTATACTTTCAGTACTTTATGGTAAAAGCTAGATGGTATATATTCCATACTAGTATGCATTCAGTACTTTATGATAAAAGCTAGCTAGTATACATTAATACTTTGTTAAAAAGCAAGCTAGTATACTTTCAGTACTTTATGGTAAAAGCTAGCTGGTATATATATTCAGTACTATATTAAGAAAGCTAGTATACATGCAGTGCACTATGGTAAAAGCTCGCTAGTATACGTTAATACTTTTTTTAAAAGCCAGCTAGTATACTTACAGTACGTTATGATAAAAGCTAGTTGGTATATATTCAGTACTGTATACTAAGATAGCTAGTATACATGCAGTGCAATATGGTAAAAGCTAGCAAGTATACGTTAATACTTTGTTAAAAAGCAAGTTAGTATACTTTCAGTACTTTATGTAAAAAGCTAGCTGGTATATATATTCCGTACTATGTTAATATATTGAGTACACATGCAATGCAGTATGGTAAAAACTATCTAGTATACGTTAATACTTTGTTAAAAAGCAAGTTAGTATACTTTCAGTACTTTATAGTAAAAGCTAGCTGGTGTATATATTCAGTACTATATTAATGTAGCTAGTATACATGCAATGCAGTATGGTAAAAACTAGCCAGTATACATTAATACTTTGTTAAAAAGCAAGCTAGTATACTTTCAGTACTTTATGGTAAAAGCTAGCTGGTATATATTCAGTACTGTATATTAAGATAGCTAGTATACATGCAGTGCAATATGGTAAAAACTAGCTAGTAGAGATGCGCGGATAGGCAATTATTTCATCCGCAACCGCATCAGAAAGTCGTCAACCATCCGCCATCCACCCGATGTAACATTTGATCAGAACCGCACCCGCCCGCCATCCGCCCGCATCCGCCCGTTGTTATATATCTAATATAGACGATGCAAGGCCTTAGTGAGGTTATAAAGCTTTTGCCTGTTAAAGAAAGGAGATTGATCCAATGCAGCACAGACATTCGCATGCCACGCTGTCACGACCCAGACGCACACCAGTGCGCAATCATATGGGAGCCGCGCTGAGCGCACCTCCAAGCGCGTCTCGCTGCCGGCGACGGCCGGGTATGGGCCCAACGCTCCAGCGCCATCCATTTTCAGGGCTAGTTGATTCGGCAGGTGGGTTGTTACACACTCCTTAGCGGGTTCCGACGTCCATGGCCACCGTCCTGCTGTCTATATCAACCAGGGTGAGCCCCACCCCTTTCGTGAGCGCACTGCGTGCGGAGTGACCCCTGTTACGCGCCCCCGGCAACAGGGGTGGCGGGCAGGTAAGCTGCGCGGGCGGAGCGCGTGGAGTGACCCCTGTTACGAGCCCCCGGCCACGGCCGCGTGACGCCGGCCGCGGCGAAGGCGGACGAGGCGGGGTGTCGGTGCGGTGGGCGCGGTGGTGACCCTGGACGTGCGTCGGGCCCTTCTCGCGGATCGCCTCAGCTACGGCTCCCGGTGGGGCCCTCTCGGGGGAAGGGGCCTCGGTCCCGGACCCCGGCGAGGCGTCGGGGGCCTTCTCCGCTCCGTAAAAGTGTCCATCTCTTCTTTTTTTTTTTCTTCTGTTGTGGCATATGCTGCAGGTGCCTGCTTGTTTTTCGTATGTGGGTAACAACATTTAACTATGTATATATATTTACCAATTGGTTTAACTGCCACCCGCCTGAATCTATTTAAAATCTAATTTTTTTTTATTTCAACCGCCCGACCCGACCCGACCCGACCCGACCCGACCCGACCCGCGGATAAAATCTAATTTTTTAAAATTTCATCCGCCCGATCCGCGGATAATCCGCGGACTCCGCGGTTGTGCCCGCAAACCGTGCATCTCTACTAGCTAGTATGCATTAATACTTTGTTAAAAAGCAAGCTAGTATACTTTCAGTACTTTATGGTAAAAGCTAGCTGGTATATATATTCCGTACTATATTAAGATAGCTAGTATACATGCAGTGCAGTATGGTAAAAGCTAGCTAGTATACGTTAATACTTTGTTAAAAAGCTAGCTAGTATACTTTCAGTACTTTATGGTAAAAGCTAGCTGGTATATATATTCCGTAGTATATTAATGTAGCTAGTACACATGCAGTGCAGTATGGTAAAAGCTCGCTGGTATACATTGAGAACTAAATGTGAGTGTGACTACTTGGCACGCTCGTGCAGTCCCGTCCTGACTAATTTCCCGCAACGCTGATTTGTGTCCGAGTCGTTCTTGCTCCGCCACTGAGGGCCCGGAAGGCGTTCTTGCTAGAAACTGTAAACATTCCCATCAGATTAATTACCCGACACCCCCTCCGCCTGTCTGCCTCTCGTCACAGGAAGATTAACAGTAGATTGAAGTTTGGTCTGCTCGGTCAGATCTCCTAAACAGCGAGAGAACAGGACAAAAGGGGTCATATGAGGTAAGCTAAAGTACGTTATTGGCGCTTTGGAAATGAGAATGGATAAAAGAAATGTGTCATGGCCAAGTTAATGGAGTTTAAGGTACAAAACCCAAAAGCAGTGAAGTTGTCACGTTGTGTAAATGGTAAATAAAAACAAAATACAATGATTTGCAAATCCTTTTCAACTTATATTCAAAGACAAAAACAAGATACTTAACATTCGACCTGGTAAACATTGTTATTTTTTGCAAATATTAGCTCATTTGGAATTTGATGCCTGCAACATGTTTCCAAAAAGCTGGCACAAGTGGCAAAAAAGACGGAGAAAGTTGAGGAATGCTCATCAAACACTTATTTGGAAACATCCCACAGGTGAACAGGCTAGTTGGGAACAGGTGGGTTCCATGATTGGGTATAAAAGCAGCTTCCACGAAATGCTCAGTCGTTCACAAACAAGGATGGGGCGAGGGTCACCACTTTGTGAACAGATGCGAGAGCAAATTGTCGAACAGTTTAAGAACAATATTTCTCAACGAGCTGTTGCAAGGAATTTAGGGATTTCACCATCTACGGTCCGTAATATTATCAAAAGGTTCAGAGAATCTGGAGAAATCACTGCATGTAAGCGATGATATTACGGCCCTTCGATCCCTCAGGCGGTACTGCATCAGAAAGCGACATCAGTGTGTAAAGGATATCACCGCAGGATCACTTCAGAAAACCACTGTCAGTAACTACAGTTGGTCACTACATCTGTAAGTGCAAGTTAAAAATCTACTATGCAAAGCCAAAGCCATTTATCAACAACACCCAGAAACGCTGCCAGCTTCGCTGGGCCCGAACTCATCTAAGATGGACTGATACAAAGTGGAAAAGTGTTCTGTGGTCTGACGAGTCCACATTTCAAATTGTTTTTGGAAACTGTGGACGTCGTGTCCTCCGGACCAAAGAGGAAAAAAAACCATCCGGATTGTTATAGGCGCAAAGTTCAAAAGCCAGCATCTGTGATGGTATGGGGGTGTATTAGTGCCTAAGGTATGGGTAACTTACACATCTGTGAAGGCACCATTAATGCTTAAAGGTGCAAGGTTTTGGAGCAACATATGTTGCCATCCAAGCAACGTCTTTTTCATGGACGCCCCTGCTTATTTCAGCAAGACAATGCCAAGCCACGTGTTACAACAGCGTGGCTTCATAGTAAAAGAGTGCAGGTACTAGAATGGCCTGCCTGTAGTCCAGACCTGTCTCCCATTGAAAATGTGTGGCGCATTATGAAGCCTAAAATAGCACAAGGCAGACCCCCGGACTGTTGAACAACTTAAGCTGTACATCAAGCAAGAATGGGAAAGAATTCCACCTGAAAAGCTTCAAAAATTGGTCTCCTCAGTTCCCAAACGTTTACTAAGTGTTGTTAAAAGGAAAGGCCATGAAACACAGTGGTAATTAAAGCTGCAAGCAGCGATGGACGGGACCGACCTTGACGGCACATAAAATCCAAACCGGAGCAGTAATTAAAACTCTTTGGTCAAATTCTTATCAGAAGGGTTCAATCTCTCTCCTGTGCTAGTTTGAACCCGACATGACAAACGCGCTTAGAGGAGACAATGTTTGAAAAAAGGTGACCGATTTTTACAAAACTTTTGTTTTGAAGGGGGAATTGCAAAACTTCCTGTTGATTTTTGCTGGGGGTTGTCAATTTATGAAATGTAGGTCTAAGTGAGACCTACGTAGAGGTTTTTGTTTCATGTCTCTAAGACATTCCTACTGGAAGTTACAGGCAGTTTTGTGTGAGTTTTCTTCCTAGGAGCAGTTGTGTCTGTGTTTTCTTCCTAGGGGGCGCTAGAGCGCAATTTTGAGTTTTGGGGTTGGGTTATTTTATTAGATCACAATTTTTGCCAGTCCTGATGTGTGTGTCCAGTTTGGTGAGTTTTGAAGCATGTTAAGGGAGTCAAATTACAGCTCAAAAAGGCAAAAGTGACTGTTTTTAAAAACGTTTGTTTTGAAGGGGGAATTGCCAACTTCCTGTTGATTTTTGCTGAAGGATGTTAAAGTACGAATTCTAGGTCTAAGTCAGACCTACATAGAGGTTTTTGTTTCATGTCTCTACGACATTCTCACCGGAAGTTAAAAGCAGTTTTGTCTGTTTTTTCCTAGGAGGCGCTAGAGGGCAATTTTGAGTTTTGGGGTTTGGTTTTTTTATTAGATGGCAATTTTCGCCAGTCCTGATGTGTGTGTCAAATATTGTGAGTTTTGAAGCATGTTAAGGAGGTCAAATTACAGCTCAAAGAGGCGGCGGAATAATAATAATAAAACCTTACAAATACAATGGAGTCCTCTGTCCCAAAGGGACATTGTGGTCCCTAAAAATGCCCCCGTGCCAACTTTTTTGCAATGTGTCGCTGCCATTAAATTAATGATTATTTGCAAAAAAAAATCAGTTTCTCAGTTGGAAAATTACACATCTCGTCTTTGCAGTCTATTCAATTGAATATAAGTTGAAAAGGATTTACAAATCATTGTATTCTGTTTTTATTTACGAGTTACACAACGTGCCAACTTCACTGGTTTTGGGTTTTGTATAAACCGTACTTCGGTTTTTGAAAACCGAACCATGGAAGAAGTGAGGTGTACCAAAACCAAGACAACAACACGAATTCCCGACAAGATTTGTGAGGAAAAAGCATCCGTGTGGTGTTTCTTTTGGAAGTGACACCGCCAACTAGTGGCCTGGCATGCACATTTCTGATTAAACTGTACGAGGGGGGTCTTACTGGACGTAGGAGACCCTCTTGAGGAGAGGAAATCCAATTCCCAGCTGTTCGTCTCGTGCTCGCCAGCTATTGGAAGGATTAATTTCACGCTCCATGAGTCGGCTTTGCGCTCGCTTCATTTGACGCCTAACTCTCGCTGTCGAATTGATTTCGTTTGTTGACACGGATCCTCAGGAGGCGTCCGTTCTAATTTGTTGTGTTGAAACAAAGGGTCAGCTAGTATACATTCAGTACTTTATGTTAAAAGCTGGTCAGTGTCATGATCGGTGGTCTAGATCAGTGTTTTTCAACCACTGTGTAGATATTGTCTGATGTGCCGTGGGAAATTATGCAACTTCACCTAATTGGTCCCAAAAATATTTTTTTCAAATCCATAATTATAATCTGCAAATAATGCGCCGTTGCTTAGTGTCTGTGCTGTGTAGAACTCGGCGGGGTAAACCGCGTAATACTCCATGCCAGTAGGTGGCAGCTGGTAATTAATTGCTTTGTAAAAGTCGTAATGTGTCGGGTGGGACGAGGATGGTTTGTTGTGATCACAATATGCAGGTAAAAACGTATATTTTTGCTTAAACCAAAAATGAACATAAGGAAAAGGCAATGAAGCATAGGAATGGCTATGCAAAAACACAAGTAAAACTGAACTGGCTACCAAGTAAACAGAAACAGAATGCTGGACGACAGCAAAAACTTACGGCGTCCACAAAGTACATCTGTACATGACAGTCAACAATGTCCACACAAAGAAGGATAGCAACAACTTAAATAGCCTTGCTTGCTAACACAAAGCAGGTGAGGAGAATAGCGCTCAAAGGAAGACATGAAACTGCTACAGAAAAACACCAACAAAACAGGAAGGGCCACCAAAATAACAGCGCAAGACAAAAACTAAAGTACTACACAGGAAAACACCAACAAACTCAAAATAAGGCACGACGACCTGGTGGAGTTTCATTTTTTAACGTTTTCTGCTGGTGGTGTGCCGCCGGAATTTTTTATGAAAAAAACGCGCCTTGCCTCAAAAAAGGTTGAAAAACACTGGTCTAGATCATGTTTTGTTTAGTTATGTTCTGTTTGTTTAAGACTCCATAGTTCCTGGTTTTTCGCTCTTTTGTTTGGTCACCATGACGACCGATTAGTTTCACCTATCCTCATGAGGCTCATGCACAAGGCTCTAATCATCTAATTATTATTTAAGCCTGTTTTGCCAGTTAGGTATAACTGGGCAAGTAACATTACTCTGTTTTTGCTCTTTTCAGGATAGTTCCGTGCTTGTATTCTTGTTCATAGTTCATGCTGCTCTGCTCACGTCACAGTAAGTCTTGTTTGTTTTTCGTAGTTTACGTCAAAGTGATAGTTTTGTTTCCTTAGCCAAGTTGTGCCTCCGCTGCGAGCGCTTTTTGTCTGTAACCTTTTTTTGAGTAGAAATAATAATTTCGCCACACCTAGTGTGTGTGTGACAATCATTGGTACTTTAACTTTAACTTTAACTTTAAATTAAAAATGTTCCTACCTTCAAGCCATGACTGGTCTAGTCCGATTGCATCCCGGGAAATCAGTAAGCTGCGAAAAAGTCCACGTCTTGACAGTCAGTATACATGTCAAAACATATCTAGTATACATTCAGTAGTTTTTATATTAAAAGCTACACTGCAAAAACTGAAATCTAAGTAAGATTAAATATCTCAAATAAGGGTAATATTTGCTTATTTTCTGTCTAATAAGATAATTCTTCTCACTAAGCAGATTTCATGTTAGAGTGTTTTACTTGTTTTAAGGGTTTTGGTCCTAAATGATCTCAGTAAGATATTACAGCTTGTTGCTGAGATTTGATGAGCTATATTGAGTAAAACATGCTTGAAACGAGAATATCAAGTGTTGCAAAGCTGTGTCATCAACACTCACAATATAAAGCTACTTTTTTAAAGTAATCATTTCTTATTTCAAGCATGAACAAAAATATCATGACTTTGACACAATTTTGTCTCATAATTAAAACGGATGGACTTTGCTGTTTTATTTTCAATGAAACAATAGAAAATACGTACTCATAAAGTAGTACAGTTGGCACAGTACACTAAACTGACAGTTAATATTTAAACATTTAACATGTGACATTTCAAACTATTTTGAACAGAAATAGTTCATGCACATTCAGATTAATTCTTCAAAATTACAATTAAAACATTTTTGGCCGGGGGCCGGGCTGCATACATATATATGTGTGTGTATATATATATATATATATATATATATATATATATATATATATATATATATATATATCAGTGACGTGCGGTGAGGTTGATGGCTGGTGAGGCACTGACTTCATCACAGTCAGATTTACAAACATATGAACCCTAAAGAGTATCTTATTCACCATTTGATTGGCAGCAGTTAACGGGTTATGTTTAAAAGCTCATACCAGCATTCTTCCCTGCTTGCCACTCAGCATCAAGGGTTGGAATTGGGGGTTAAATCACCAAAAATGATTCCCGGGCGCGGCACCGCTGCTGCCCACTGCTCCCCTCACCTCCCAGGGGGTGATCAAGGGGATGGGTCAAATGCAGAGGACACATTTCACCTCACCTAGTGTGTGTGTGACAATCATTGGTACTTTAACTTAACTTTAACTTTACACATACAAACTGTAGCACACAAAAAAGCACATTTAATTAAAAAAAGGTTATTATGTTCTTACCTTTACTTATAAGTGCGGGAACAGTGGTGTTTGTGTTGGAGGAGTTGTGAATGAATGAAATATGAAATCCGTGCTGCAGTCTGCAGGTGTACCTAATGTTGTGTCCCTGCAGTCGTTCACGTACGGCTCCTCCGGCGCGAGCATTGTTGTTTTTGCACTTTTTGGCTTCTTGTTAAGTTTTTTTTTGGGTGGATTCGGTCTTGCACGTGGAGGGTTTGGGTGTGGCTTTGGTTGGTGTAGCGCTCCCGTCGGGGGGTGCATTAACCGGCACCAGGAGGCGGGATTACTGCGAGCATCAGCCAGTGCGTCTTCGCAGCAGTTTTATGATTGCTCAGCACAATAAATACGTTACACACATACAGTTGTTGACAAAATACACTGTACATTAAATACATCAGCTAACTAAACTATGGAAATGTATAATATAATTCATATAGCAATACGGTCTCACTGCAAAGCAGGCCAGCAGTTAGCCGAGTCATTGCGCAATCCATGTTGAGGCATTGAGTGACGTGCCTCAACTGGCTGCTGATCACCGCACCGTCTCTTCTCAGTATTTGAACGGCAAATGTGAAAATTCAGCGATTTTGAATAAAAATAATCTAAAACTGGTGAAGTTAAATGGAAAATAACTTTATAGTATAATCACTGAATACATATAACAATTTAATACATTTTTTTTCTTTCCATGATGGCAGGTGAGGCCCCGCCTCACCTGCCTCCAGTGACCGCACGTCATTGATATATATATATATATATATTCCACGCGCACTAATTCACTGAAAGAGCACGCACTTGGCGCGATGATGTCATGTTATCGATGGAAAAATGCATTTTTAGACCATATGATTTGCCTGAGCAACTAGGAGACCCCGAGAGTAACAAGCGGTTGCCTTGTTGCCTTTCCATTAAGAACAATAAACTAGTTTTTAGTATAAGTTTGCTGGTTTCAAGAAATGTAATGCCGAGCGCATATCATTATTTCAAGATAATGGCACTAGCATTTACTTAATTTAAGAACATTTTTCAACATATTGAGCAAAAAGGTCTCTTTTTTTTCTACCAAGAAAAGTGCACTTGTTATTAGTGAGAATAGACTTATTTTAAGGTATTTTTGGGTTCATTGAGGTTAGCCAATTTCACTTAAGTCTTGACAAGCCAAATTTTCTTGTTCTATTGGGAGATAATTTTCCTTAGTTCAAGTAAAATGCCCCTAATTTTTGTATTTTTAGGGACCGAGTCCCATTGGGACAGAGGACCCTATTGTATTTCTAGCGTTTTATTATTATACCGCCGCCTCTTTGAGCTGTAATTTGACCCCCTTAACATGCTTCAAAACTCATCAAATTGGACACACACATCAGGCAATTGGGATATAATCAAAAAACCAAACCCCAAAACTCAAAATTGCGCTCTACCGCCCCCTAGGAAGAAAACACAGACAAAACTGCCTGTAACTCCCAGTAGGAATGTGAAACAAAAACCTCTATGTAGGTCTCACTTAGACCTACATTTCATACACTGACAACCCCCAGCAAAAATCAACAGGAAGTTTGCAATTCCCCCTTCAAAACAAAAGTCGTGTAAAAACAGTCACCTTTTTTCAAACATTATCTCCTCTGAGCGCGTTTGTCGTGTCGGCTTCAAATTAGCACAGGAGAGAGATTGAACCCTTCTAATTAAAAGTTGATGAAAGAGTTTTAATTACTGCTCCGGTTTGGATTTTATGAGCCCTCAAAGTCGGTCCCGTCCATCGCTGCTTGCAGCTTTAATTTTTTCTTGTTTTTGAACACTGACTTTTTGCAGTGTAATTATTGCAATGTAGAAGAAAAGCATTTATGTGTAGACAATGGAGTTGTCATGCGTTGCGGGCGATATCGGCGAGATCATCAATGATCGCGGCGTGCGAGCATGAAGTCATCATCTTCATTTCCTGCCGCTGAATCGCACGGACGGCCTCCTTTATGAGACGTGACAGCCCGACAAAAACAAGCGCTCTCGTTTGCTAATTAGTGACAATGTGACCTTTGACCCGGGAGAGTTGGGGATTGGGGGCGAGTCGGAAAATGAAAATAGGATGAAAAATCAAATAAAATACCCCTAATTTATGTATTTTTTTTCTCTTGTTTTTGAACACTGACTTTTGGCAATTCATACTTTATGTTATAAGCTAGCTAGTATACATTAGGCTGACCATATTCTGAAATCCCAACAAGAGGACACATATATGCGTGCCAAGGCCGGGACTAGGTGAAAATTTGCCAATGATACTCGAACTTGCTTTATAAATAATATATTTATTTAAATAAAGCATTTTTTCTCCTCTGTTGACAGCAGTGTTGGCGCTAGGAATTTTCTAAATGGGGTCCCAGAGACCCCTTCAAGTCATAAAGTCAGTAAATTTGTGGGGTCCCACTTTTTTGCAAGCGTTTTGAAAACAAATGATAAATGTATGCATTATCCTGTTATATCTCACATTCTATATTGTGTTTTGGAAAAAGGTTGTCATAAACGTTACTTAATTCTTTTTTTTTTTTTAATTACAAAAAGAAAACAAATTTGTATGCATATGTAAATGTATTCAGTTATAAACATTAATTCACTTTCTTCTTTCCTTCATGGATCTAAACTTTACCACTGCTGGTATTTAATAAGTTGTAGGTGTATTTATTTCAGTATAAAAGTGTAAAAAGTGTTTTGCTTGGGTCATGAAATGATGATAATGGTGTGCCAGGGCATACATACATTTTATATTTAAAGGGGAACATTATCACAATTTCAGAATGTTTAAAACCATTAAAAATCAGTTCCCAGTGGCTTATTATATTTTTCGAAGTTTTTTTCAAAATTTTACCCATCACGCAATATCCCTAAAAAAAGCTTCAAAGTGCCTGATTTTAACCATCGTTATAAACACCCGTCCATTTTCCTGTGACGTCACATAGTGAAGCCAACACAAACAAACATGGCGGAAAGAACAGCAAGCTATAACGACATTAGCTCGGATTCAGACTCGGATTTCAGCGGCTTAAGCGATTCAACAGATTACGCATGTATTGAAACGGATGGTTGTAGTGTGGAGGCAGGTAGCCAAAACCAAATTGAAGAAGAAACTGAAGCTATTGAGCCATATCGGTTTGAACCGTATGCAAGCGAAACCCACGAAAACGACACGACAGCCAGCGACACGGGAGAAAGCGAGGACGAATTCGGCGATCGCCTTCTAACCAACGATTGGTATGTGTTTGTTTGGCATTAAAGGAAACTAACAACTATGAACTAGGTTTACAGCATATGAAATACATTTGGCAACAACATGCACTTTGAGAGTGCAGACAGCCCAATTTTCATCAATTAATATATTCTGTAGACATACCCTCATCCGCGCTCTTTTCCTGAAAGCTGATCTGTCCAGTTTTGGAGTTGATGTCAGCAGGCCAGGGAAGCTAGGGTCGATAGGGGGTTTAGCTCGCTCGTCTGCGGGAACAAACTGTCGCCATGGCTTGCCGTGCTACCGAGGCCCTTTGTCCCTGAATAGCTCACACACTCCGGCAGATTCAATGGGGGTCTGGCGGCAGATTTCTTTGACTATATTGTTGGAAATGCATCTGCTTTGAGTGTCGCAGGATATCCACACATTCTTGCCATCTCTGTCGTAGCATAGCTTTCGTCGGTAAAGTGTGCGGAACAAACGTCCAATTTCTTGCCACTTTGGCATCTTTGGGCCACTGGTGCAACTTGAATCCGTCCCTGTTGGTGTTGTTACACCCTCCGACAACACACCGACGAGGCATGATGTCTCCAAGGTACGAAAAACAGTCGAAAAAACGGAAATTAACAGAGCTGATTTGACTCGGTGTTTGAGAAAATGGCGGATTGCTTCCCGATGTGACGTCATCGCTCCGAGAGCGAATATTAGAAAGGCGTTTAATTCGCCCAAATTCACCCATTTAGAGTTCGGAAATCGGTTAAAAAAATATATGGTCATTTTTC
The DNA here is from genome assembly GCF_033978685.3 of Nerophis lumbriciformis. Taxonomy (NCBI): domain Eukaryota; kingdom Metazoa; phylum Chordata; class Actinopteri; order Syngnathiformes; family Syngnathidae; genus Nerophis; species Nerophis lumbriciformis. The sequence goes on from NC_084586.2 coordinate 148,029, forward strand.
TGCAACATCAAGGTATATATTGACGCTTACATAGGTCTGGTGATAATGTTCCCCTTTAACGTTTAAATCTCTGAAGTCTACATCAACTTCAGATCTATCCCTCATTTTAAAATGTTTTAGTTTTTTTTATGTTGTTTTTTTATGTATATATTTGTACCATGAATTGATTAACGTGGGCCCCGACTTAAACAAGTTGAAAAACTTATTCGGGTGTTACCATCGACCCCAAAAGGGACAAGCGGTAGAAAATGGATGGATGGATGTACTGTACTGTGCAATCTACTAATAAAAATTTCAATCAATCAATCAATCAATCCACTCCCTCACAAATGCTGCTGGTGGCAGACCTTCACAATTTGTTTTGTTTTTAACCCCTTCTTAACCCTGGACGTACATTAAAAATACACGCAACCCTAACTCAAAATGCCGGACATTTGAGGCATTTAAGAAACCCAGCCCGGACAGCCCCGCAAAAAAGAGGACATGTCCGGGGAAAAGAGGACGTATGGTCAGTCTAGTATACATTCAGTACTGTATGTTAAAAGCTAGCTAATATACATTCATCACGTTGTTAAAAGCTACCGAGAATACATTTAGTACCGTATGTTAAAAGCTAGATAATATACATTTAGTACCTTACTTTAGAAGCTAGCTCATATGTATTCAGTACTTTATGTTAAAAACTATCTAGTATACATTCATACTTTGTTAAAAGCTAGCTAGTATACATTCAGTCATACTTTATGTTAAAAGCTAGCTAGTGTACATTCAGTACTGTATGTTAAAAGTTAGCTAATATACATTCATCACGTTGTTAAAAGCTACCGAGAATACATTTAGTCCGTATGTTAAAACTTAGTTAATATACATTTATTACCTTACTTTAGAAGCTAGCTTGTATATATTCAGTACTTTAGGTTAAAAGCTAACTAGTATACATTGATACTTTGTTAAAAGCTAGCTAGTATACATTCAGTCATTTATGTTAAAAGCTAGCTAGTATACATTCAGTTTTGTATGTTAAAAGTTAGCTAGTATACATTCATCACGTTGTTAAAAGCTACCTAGAATACATTTAGTACCGTATGTTAAAAGCTAGATAATATACATTTAGTACCTTACTTTAGAAGCTAGCTCGTATGTATTCAGTACTTTAGGTTAAAAGCTAACTAGTTCATAATTCATGTTTTGTTAAAAGCTAGCTAGTATACATTCATACTTTGTTAAAAGCTAGCTAGTATACATTCAGTCATACTTTATGTTAAAAGCTAGCTAGTATACATTCAGTCATACTTTATGTTAAAAGCTAGCTAGTATACATTCAGTCATACTTTATGTTAAAAGCTAGTGTCAGGCTTGCCCCTGACAGTTTGGTTGTGTTTTAGTTTTTCCTCTATGTGTGTAGTATTTTCTGTCAGCGCTCTTGTTTTGGTTCTGTTTCCTGTTTGTCTCCCTAAGTGCTGTGTCCCCTCAGCTGTGGCTAATTGGCACCTGGCCACACCTGGTGTCAATCAGCCAGCTGCTATTTATACCTGCCCTACCATCCAGTCACTGCTGGATTATTGTCATTGTCATTGTCGCTAATACTTGTTATCACTACTACCTGTCATAATACTTGTCGTTGTAGCTCTGTCTACTTTTGTTCACTCTGCTCATGTTATAGTTCATTCGTGTCACAGTAAGTGTTTTTGTTTCTTGTCGACAGTTAGCCTTTGTGCTATTTTAGTTCATAGCCAAGTTTGTTCTCCGCCTTGTGCGCGCCTTTTGTTTGTACCCTTTTGTTAGTTTTTTTTGCCATAGTGTTAAATTAAATCATGTTTTCTTGTACCAAGCCTGCCGCCATATCTGCATCTTGGGGTTCGTCACCAACATACTCTGACAGCTAGCTAGTATACATTCAGTCATACTTTATGTTAAAAGCTAGCTAGTATACATTCAGTACTGTATGTTAAAAGTTGGCTAATATACATTCATCACGTTGTTAAAAGTAGGGCTGCAACTAGCGATTAATTTGATAATCGATTATTCTGTCGATTATTACTTCGATTAATCGGATTCAAGAGACAAACTACATTTCTATCCTTTCCAGTATTTTATTGGGGGGAAAAACAGCATACTGGCACCATACTTATTTTGATTATTGTTTCTCAGCTGTTTGTACATGTTGCAGTTGATAAATAAAGGTTTATAAAAAAAAGAAAATTTTAAACAAAAACAATTGCCTCTGTGCATGCACATAGCATAGATCCAACGAATCGATGACTAAATTAATCGCCAACTATTTTTATAATCGATTTTAATCGATTAGTTGTTGCAGTCCTAGTTAAAAGCTACCTAGAATACATGTAGTACCGTATGTTAAAACCTAGTTAATATACATTTAGTACCTTACTTTAGAAGCTAGCTTGGATGTATTCAGTACTGTATATTAAGCTAGCTTGTATATATTCAGTACTTTTGGTTAAAAGCTAACTAGTATACATTCATACTTTGTTAAAAGCTAGCCAGTATACATTCAGTCATTTATATTAAAAGCTAGCTAGTATACATTCAGTTTTGTATGTTAAAAGCTAGCTAATATTACATTTAGTACCTTACTTTAAAATCTAGCTTGTATATATTCAGTACTTTATGTTAAAAGCTAGCTAATATTACATTTAGTACCTTACTTTAAAAGCTAGCTTGTATATATTCAGTACTTTATGTTAAAAGCTAACTAGTATAATCATACTTGCCAACCTTGAGACCTCCGATTTCGGGAGGTGGGGGGTTGGGGGCGTGGTCGGGGGTGGGGCGGGGCGTTGTTGGGGGCGTGGTTAAGAGGGGAGGAGTATATTGACAGCTGGAATTCACCAAGTGAAGTATTTCATACATCTATATATATATATATATATATATATATATATATATATATATATATATATATATATATATATATATGTTTATATATATATATATATATATGTTTATATATATATATATATATTTATATATATATATATATTTATATATATATATATATATATATATATATATATATATATATATATATATATATATCCTGAAAATATGCAAACAAAACTGTGTATAGATAATTGATACTTGAAGCTTGCATAAATAAATATTAAGGAATATAACATAACTTGGCTTCTGATAGCTTCAAAATGTAATGAATAAAATGCTAAAGTTGTCGATAAACAAGCAATTATTTTAATAATTAAATATGGTCATTTTAAATGAATTATTATGATCATTTAAAATGAATCATTTCAAATATGTTTATTTGAATGTATAATTCTATGGCTGGATGTAATAAGGAGTCAGAAAAAATACAAATAAAAATTAATTATGATGTTTTTAGCAAAATATAGTGAAAATGTATTTAGTTTTTTTTTTTTTTTAATTAATAAATATATTTATTTTTAGGTAAGATAAACATAATAATACAATTTATCTCTAGTCTGGATGATTTAGTTCTTGTCACCCTGATGTCCGAAAAAAGGCTGGCCTCACTCAGGTCCGATTTTCAGCCGGAGCTGGAGGCCACGCCCCCTCCAGCTCCGGCTGAAAATCGGGTGATTTTTGGGAGAATATTTGTCCCGGGAGCTTTTCGGGGGAGGCGCTGAATTTCGGGAGTCTCCCGGAAAATTTGGGAGGGTTGGCAAGTATGAGTATAATCATACTTTGTTAAAAGCTAGCTAGTATACATTCAGTACTGTTGGAGCCAAAATTCCTTATTTGTTTATATTGTTTTTATTTTATTTTCTCTAATTGATTGTTGGGTTCAGCATGTTTCATTTCCTTTTCGGCAGATTGCTCCGCCCACTTCCTGTTAAGAACCAGGAAGTGTTGACAGGAAGGGGACTGTTGCTATGGTGCGGTTACCATGGTAGCCTCCATAAATTGGGTTCAGGTGTGAGCATGGGGAGGGCGATTGGAGGACAAACAGTTTTCGACCGTGACCGTGACGTGTCGTGTCATGTGGTCACAATGCTGTGATAATGTGCCATTCAAGGTTAGCATACTTTGTTATATAACTTACATTTGATTTCATTTAGATAACTTGTAGTGATGGGTTGATGAGGCGTCATGAAGCGTTTCGACACATTGCAAAACTGTATTGATACTGTGTCGATACTGTGTCACTAAATACTGACATCTGCTGGACATTAAAAATCCCTACAGGCAACCTATGGACCGACTCAACTGACACTGATTTGATGCCCTAGTACAGGGGTCACCAACCTTTTTCAAACCAAAAACTACTTCTTGGCTACTGATTAATGCCAAGGGCTACCAGTTTGATACACACGTAAGTGTGAATTAAACAAGAATAGCTAAATAAATAAATGTGTATATATATTAAAAAAATGGGTATTTCTGTCTGTCATTCCGTCATACATTTTTTTTCCCTTTTACGGAAGGTTTTTTGTAGAGAATAAATGATGAAAAAAACACTTAATTGAACGGTTTAAAAGAGGAGAAAACATGAAAAAATGTAAAATAAAATTTTGAAACATAGTTTATCTTCAATTTCAACTCTTTAAAATTCAAAATTCAACCGACAAAAAGAAGAGAAAAACTAGCTTATTTGAATCTTTTTGAAAAAATTAAAAAAAGAATTTATGGAACATCATTAGTAATTTTTCCTGATTATGATACTAAATTGGCCCTAGTGTGTGAATGTGAGTGTGAATGTTGTCTGTCTATCTGTGTTGGCCCTGCGATGAGGTGGCGACTTGTCCAGGGTGTACCCCGCCTTCCGCCCGATTGTAGCTGAGATAGGCTCCAGCGTCCCCCGCGACCCCGAAGGGAATAAGCGGTAGCAAATGGATGGATGGATGGATGGATGGATGATAAATTTTAGAATTTTGATGACATGTTTTAAATTGGTTAAAATCCAATCTGCACTTTGTTAGAATATTTAACAAATTGGACCAAGCTATATTTCTAACAAAGACAAATCAGTATTTCTTCTAGATTTTCCAGAACAAATTTTTTAAAAGAAATTCAAAATACTTTGAAATAAGATTTAAATTTGATTCTACAGATTTTCTAGATTTGCCAAAATATTTTTTTTGAATTTTAATCATAGTAAGTTTGAAGAAATATTTCACAAATATTCTTCGTCGAAAAAACAGAAGCTAAAATATTTATTATTCTTTACAATAAAAAATAAAAATTTTTACTTGAACATTGATTTAAATTGTCAGGAAAGAAGAGGAAGAAATTTAAAAGGTAAAAAGGTATATTTGTTTAAAAATCCTAAAATCATTTTTAAGGTTGTATTTATTCTCTAAAATTGTATTTCTAAAAGTAATAAGAAGCAAAGTAAAAAATAAATGAATTTATTTAAACAAGTGAAGACCCATCCATCCATTTTAAAGACCAAGTCTTTAAAATATTTTCTTGGATTTTCAAATTCTATTTGAGTTTTGTCTCTTTTAGAATTAAAAATGTGGAGCAAAGCGAGACCAGCTTGCTAGTAAATAAATACAATTAAAAAAAATAGAGGCAGCTCACTGGTAAGTGCTGCTCTTTGTGCTATTTTTAGAACAGGCCAGCGGGCGACTGATCTGGTCCTTACGGGCGACCTGGTGACCGCGGGCACCGCGTTGGTGACCCCTGCCCTAGTATATACAATAATATAAACCAAGTCATTGTATTTCATTTAGGATTATTGCATATCTTCATTTAAATAAAAATATATTTTTATCTTTTTTAGATACAGTCAATAAATAATGTGAACATGTATCATAACATGGAAATCTAAGAGAACGTGTTGTGGATGATTGTGGACTGGGAATTTTTTTAATTTTATTTTTTACACATTTTTATAAAATAAAAAAATAAAAAAGTTTTCCGACGTATTACATATTAGACGATTTCTCTTAGTTATTATTACTCCGGTTGGAGAAAAGAGCCGCTCACAGGGCACAGAGGAGGCGACACAGTTGGCGTATCGGTCACGTGACCAAAACAGCTCATGATCGGTCACGTGACTTTCCAAAAGCGGTACGCGCACCGACACAGGGTTTTGCTCTATGAGCTCGACGCATGCGCCGATGCATCGGTGTTGCCGGACCCATCACTAATTTGATTTAATTTAGATAGTTTGTAATAAACGGATTGTCATATCCAAACACAGTTCTACAGTATGGACATTCTATCATTTAGACGCGTCAAACTGGTCAACACAGTCGCCCTCGGTAGCAGCCCAAAGGTAAGAAGTCGAAAACTCTAGTCTTGGTTTTGGAAAAGGACTAAGTTTGAATGTCAGTAAGACACACAGTGGACACTTCATTAGGAACAGGAAGTCATTCGAATGCATCAACGCGCAGTGTGAGCACCTGGAGCGCACCTGGGACGGCGTTCAGCCACAGGCTGTGCTGTTTCACCTCGATTGGACCAGGAGAAGAGCCAGACGGGGTCGTCGTTTGGGGCCAGGAGCAACGCAGCGACAGGCAGCCGGAGGACGCCGCGCCGATCGAACAACAACAACAACAACAACAACAACACCACCGTTTGGAGCGACAGCTGAGCAGCGCTGTTTGAAGTTTTGTACTCTTTTTGAACATACTCAACTCTTTTCGAAGACAAGAACAACATAAGGGTATGTAGCGCGCTACACGGGTTAATACACTGACGTGCGGTGAGGTTGATGGCTGGTGAGGCACTGACTTCATCACAGTCACATTTACAAACATAAAGAGTATCTTATTCACCATTTGATTGGCAGCAGTTAACGGGTTATGTTTAAAAGCTCATACCAGCATTCTTCCCTGCTTGCCACTCAGCATCAAGGCTTGGAAGTCACTGCTGCTGCTCACTGCTCCCCTCACCTCCCAGGGGGTGAACAAGGGGATGGGTCAAATGCAGAGGACACATTTCACCACACCTAGTGTGTGAGTGTGTGTGTGTGTGTGTGTGTGTGTGACAATCATTGGTACTTTAACTTAACTTTAACTTTACACATTAGAGATGCGCGGGTAGGCAATTATTTCATCCGCAACCGCATCACAAAAGTCGTCAACCATCCGCATCCACCCGAACTAACATTTAATCAAAACCGCACCCGCCCGTTGTTATATATCTAATATAGACGTTGCAAGGCATTAGTGACGTTATAAAGCTTTTGCCTGTTAAAGAAAGGAGACTGATCCAATGGAGCAGAGACATTCAATGCGTGCCACGCTGTCACGGCCCAGACGCACGCCAGTGCGCAATCATCTGGGAGCCGCGCTGAGCGCACCTCCAAGCGCACTCACGCCACTCAAACTGCTGCAGGCAGCTGCGTCCACACATGCATCTGTAAGCCTTGTTTTAACATCCTGTGGCACTCTTCTGGTATCACGGCGGACGAAACTGCTCATGCTCAGGGTGTTTGTGGAGGTTTGGGGTTTTGCACAAATGTGATGCACCATGTTAGATGTCCCAGTTTTGTGACTGTCGTAGACATAAACAGCGTCGCAGCTCTTGCAAATCACGTAGCCAGCATTACTATCATCCTGATTTACAACCTCATAAAAACGAGTCCACGCTGAACTTTTCTGGCCTTTTTTTCCCCTGGTCTTTAGTATTCCCTTTTTTAGTTTGTCGCGTACCACGTTTGTTGCCATCTCTTTTTTTTTTCTTCTTCTGTTGTGGCATATGCTGCAGGTGCCTGCTTGTTTTTCGTATGTGGGTAACAACATTTAACTATGTATATATATTTCCCAATTGGTTTAACTGCCACCCGCCTGAATCTATTTAAAATCAAATTTTTTTTTAATTTCAACCACCCGACCAGACCCGCGGATAAAATCTAATTTTTTTTTATTTCAACCGGCCGACACGCGGATAATCCGCGGACTCCGCGGTTGTGTCCGCAAACCGCGCATCTCTATTACACATACAAACTGTAGCACACAAAAAAGCACATTTAATAAATAAAAAAACTTTATTATGGTCTTACCTTTACTTATAAGTGCGGGAACAGTGGTGTTCGTGTTGGAGGAGTTGTGAATGAATGAAATGTGAAATCCGTGCTGCAGTCTGCAGGTGTACCTAATGTTGTGTCCCTGCAGACGTTCGCGGCTCCTCCGGCGCGAGCATTGTTGTTTTTGCACTTTTTGGCTTCTTGTTAAGTGACTTTTTTTGGGTGGATTCGGTCTTGCACGTGGAGGGTTTGGGTGTGGGCTTTGGTTGGTGTGGCGCTCCCGTCGGGGGGTGCATTCTGCGGCGGGGGTGCATTAACCGGCACCAGGAGGCGGGATTACTGCGAGCCTCACACAGTGCGTCTTCATGCAGTTTTATGATTGCTCAGCACAAGAAATACGTTACACACATACAGTTGTTGACCAAATACACTGTACATTATATACCTCAGATAACTAAACTATGGAAATGTATAATATAGTTCATATAGCAATACGGTCTCACTGCACAGCAGGCCAGCAGTTAGCAGAGTCCGCAATCCATGCTGAGGCACAACTGAGTGACGTGCCTCAACTGGCTGCTGATCACCGCACCGTCTCTTCTCAGTATTTGAACGGCAAATGTGAAAATTCAGCGATTTTGAATAAAAAGAATCTAAGACTGGTGAAGTTAAATGGAAAATAACTTTTATAGTATAATCACTGGATACATATAACAATTTAATTTTTTTTTTTCTTTTTACATTTTTTTTCTTTCCATGATGGCAGGTGAGGCCCCGCCTCACCTGCCTCCCCTGACTGCACGTCACTGCAAAAGTTTCACTCCCGATGTACTCGACACAGTCAAGTGAAATTTCTACATGGATGATTGCCTCAAAAGTATGCCATCAGAAGAGGAGGCCGTTTAAAATGGTCAAAGATTTGACTGACATTTGTCAGAAAGGAGGCTTCCATTTGACAAAGTGGATAAGCAACAATCGTGAAGTGCTGCTATCCATTCCTGAGGAAGATAGATCTAAAAATTTGCATGAATTGGATTTGGACAGAGACCAACTGCCGCTGGAAAATGGGCTCTTGGACTTCAGTGGTGTGTGGAGACAGACACCTTCAAGTTCAAACTGGCACTCAAGAAACAGCCACATTCTATCGATGGTCAGTTCAATCTATGATCCTTTAGGATTTCTCGCTCCGCTCACTCTCCCAGCCAAGTTCATACTACAAGACATGTGTAGACTGAACCATTGGCGTTGTTAGGCCTATTTTAGGGGGGCTCAAGCCCCCCTAAAATATTCTTAAGCCCCCCTAAATAATTTGGTGTTATATATATATATATATATATATATATATATATATATATATATATATATATATATATATATATATAATTTTTTTTAACAATTACATGCCGACATATTCATTATAAAGTGGCCCGAATATGAGTTTAAATAAATTAATCATATAACCTGTCATTATTCACTCAGTTTCCCCTCACTTCATAGCGTAAATCACCAAAAATGATTCCCGGGCACGGCACCGCTGCTGCCCACTGCTCCCCT